>NC_056741.1:541850128-541937628 GCF_019279795.1 Protopterus annectens
TCTACAAGGTCTATGGCAACTTCAGCAGCTTTCCATGCTAGGGCTTCTTTCAATGACATTTGCTCAGTTGCGACTTGGGCCTAACCCCATACTTTTATCCTTCATTACAAATTGGATTTGGCCTCCAGAGAAAGAGTTTCTTTTGGTTCTATGATGCTCAGGAATGCCCTTCCATGAGGGCTGCCCAGGGATACATGTAGCTGTAGACTGTCACAAGAGTAAGGAATGAACAAAGTTTAACGACATCAGATAAAGATGTTATGTCTTACCATAATGCTCCATCTATGTTGTTGATCTTCGTTCATTCATTACTCCCCACCCTCTGTCCCCCTCCGGAGGTCCCTGGTTGATCTCATATAGTCCTTTTTTTCCATTATTGTAGGTCGGTTATGACCAGCGGTAGCCTCTACTTTTGTCTGTCAACTTGCAAACTCGATCTGAGGTAACAGGAAGCAGAGCATTCTGGGTAGGATCTTGGCTCAAGAGTTTTTGGCTGAAGCGAGCTAGGTATGAGGCTGGCTCAGTTCCAAGGACGGAACCGATAACCCATCAGTAATGAATGAACGAAGATCAACAACACAGATGGAACGTTATGGTTAAGACATGACTTCTTTTTTTCATGCGAGGTAAGTAACTGTTTGGCCATCTTTTTGAACTTTGCCCCTTACGTCCGTGGTAGTGCAATTTTGGAGTTGGTATATTTAGTTAGGGAATTGTGGGGGGTCCCACATTAGTGGGTGTAGTTTTGTTTTGCTGTTTTATTAGGGATGGCCAAGCGGTTACTTACCTTGCATAAAAAGTCGGTGTTTCCGATGTCATTGTTGTGCAGTTGTCATTCCTTTCGTCTAAGGGATGTGGGAGTTGAAATAATGTATTCTGAAGTATATCCATATATATATATATATATATATATATATAGATATATATATATATATATATATATATCTATATATATATATATATATATATATAGATATGTATAGATATATATATAGATATATATATATATATATATATATATATATATATAGATATATATATATATATATAGATATATATATATATATATATATATAGATATATATATATATATATATATATAGATATATATATATATATATATATATATATATATATATATATATATATATATATATATACACACACACACACACACACACACACACACACACACACACATATATAAATATATATATATATATATATATATATATATATATATATATATATATATATATATATATACACACACACACACACACACACATATGTGTGTGTGTATATATATATTTATATATGGAAGCCAGGCTTATTTGTGAATCACTAGTGATCAACACTAGTAGTTGATCACTAGAGTGCAACTGATGGGCTTTTCTGTGGAAAGTCGAACTTGCCACTCTTCCGGGGATTTCCCTGTAATGGTGAAACCTTATAGTTGGTATATATAAATAGGGTCTCAAACTGTCTATGCTTTCTGTCCTCACTCTGCTTCTGCCATTCATACAGACAGTATGACTATGTAATGGTACGTAAACAAACTGAGAAAAATTCATTCTTCCCTCCTATGTCAAGAAGCCGTGTGGGTATGGGGATGAGCTATGTGAACCAATGAATCTGATGTTCTCTTTCCATCCTTCCCTGAGTTATAGGGCCTCAGATTCATGCTGGTTCCAGTTTCAGCCATCCTTCTGGATCCGAGTTCAAGCTCCTCCCTTAACCATAATCCGTAGTGTTGTGCGAAATACCCCAGACCTCATTTGTCATCACAAGCATAGGACATATTTGTGGGTGCTACGAATACCAAAATTTCAAAACATCAGAGTCCATGCTATTTTTGAATCCGATTATTTTCAGATCCAGTATGCCTCTCTGTATTTCTCTGTAGGTTGAGTTACCTATGCTGCATTCTCCGATCCTGCAAGAAGAAAGATATAGTTTACTCCTCTGCCACTTAATCTTTCCAGTCAGCCTGATCATCCATGAGCCAAGCCAAAGCTGACATAGACAAGATGATGAGAAATATCCTCCGGACCCAGATACATCTGGGTGTTCCTCCCAGCTCCAGTCTCCATGAGTAGTTACTCCTTCTCTGATCCAACCTTATGGATCAAGGCTATTGGATTCGACCTCCACCCAGGCCAACTCTGCATTGCAGCCTAGACGTAGCTCCTCGACCCTGATGACTTCTCTGAATTGGTTTGCTCGGACTGCTTTGGAGCTGTCTGCATCTATTAGCCGACTCTGACAGGATGGGTGCGGATCTGAGGTCCTTGGAGCCATTCCCTCCTCCCAGGGCTTTGGCAGTAGATACTTCAGCTCCAATATCAGCCTTGGATCCTAGCCAATCAGTATCATAGGTTGAGCCTCCCTGTGGTGCTTTGGCTCCTACAGCTCAGCTCACTGCACCCATTTCAAGCTCAGCATTCAAGGCTTTTAAGAGAGTACTCTCTCATTCAAAAGAATAGACTTTTCCTTCTAGCTCATATCCAGCCCTGCCGTAAAGGAACTCCCAAGGTCTCGAGCCTTCTCTTCTTGCCCCATCGGGACAGCCATTTTCCAAAAATCTCACACAGGTTCCCATGGAACAGACCACATCAGCTTCACAATCCTCACCAGAGTATCCCACTGAGAAGGCACACGAGAAGCACATGTGTAAAAGGAGGCACGTAGATTCTCCATAAGAATCTATTGCCATTGACACTGATTTTGATGAAGGAGAAGGTTCCCTCTGATCCCCTTGAGGATATGTCATTCTGAGCGATATATGAACTTCTTAAACAGAAAGGGGGATGATCTTCCCAACTGATTTCTCCAGAACAGTCAGTATTTGGTGAAAAGCTTTTTGCTGTGGCTCATCTACATCTTGGGTGATCCCACCTGTGGACAAAATGATAGTTCTGATTTCCATATGGGCTTGGAAGAAAACAGATACAACAAAACCCATTCCCAAGATATTAGACAAACTTCTCATTGCCCCAAAGGACTGGCTCATTGTTGCAAGGGCCAGGCCATAGATTCCTTGGTTGTGGCGCCAGGCACAAAGACGGAACTGCTGGAAAAGAGTTCCTGCATTCACCCATTGAACAGGAGTCTTGTGCATTGGACAGATTTGGGAAGT
Organism: Protopterus annectens; assembly: GCF_019279795.1. Taxonomy (NCBI): domain Eukaryota; kingdom Metazoa; phylum Chordata; order Ceratodontiformes; family Protopteridae; genus Protopterus; species Protopterus annectens. The sequence goes on from NC_056741.1 coordinate 541,853,268, forward strand.
GAGTCTACACCTCATCTATTTTCTCGGTGAGAACTTTAAATTATTTCACATGATACAGAGTTTCAGAAAGATTTGACCAAAGAAATCTCCAAATCTCTACCAGGGACCAAGCCTGCAGACCAAAGGAAGTCCATTGATAGACAGCTGCCATTCTTCAATCTTTGTCCAGTAGTGAGGGTGCATCCAAAGCAGCTGGTACAGACATATCTATTAGGAGATATGCTTGGATGAGGCTGTGCGACTTTGCATAACAATTCAAGATGTCCTTTGTACATGCCTGCTGCAATGGATCAACACTTTTTGGTCCCAAGATGAAATATATTATCAAAAGAAGTGAAAAGGAGGGCAAATCCTTGTCTACCATAGGGATCAGTTTTTCTACCCCCTCAAAGGACCTTTTCCAGGAATCAAAAAGGAGGCAAGAAAATTTGGTTCCTTAGATCTCAAGGCTTCTCACCAGACACCTCTGGAGACAGGGCCCTCTGTGGTGGGTGAGACGGCTCTAAAAATGGATGTCACCTTAGGAGCTGGGGTAGTCTGCCGATTCAAGGCTTCTGAGGTCCCCTGTCTGAGAAGCCTTTTCAGCACTCCTGAACTCTTGCACAAGTGCTGCACTCTAGAAGCAGTCAGGGGAATACTTATCCCTACATCCAGCAACCTGGATATCCATCTCTCAAGACAAATGGTTGCAGAGGATACTAACCAGAGGTTACTTCATTTCCTTTCACGCAATTTCTTCAGCTCTAAAAATACTTCCAGATGTTCCACCCTCTCAAAGGGAAGTGGCAGCTTCAGAAATAAAGAAGCTGCTTATCAGTCGAGTCATGCAAGAATTCCCACCAAACCAGAGAGGATCCAGAGTTTACTCAAAGTTCTTTTTAATGGCCATGGACTAATTTCAGATGTAAGCTAACTAAACAATTTTGTAAAGAAAATAAAATTCTAGGTGGTCACAGTACAGTATATTCTACCTTTTATGAGAGAATGATTGCATGTGCTTGATGGATCTTCATGATCCATACTACCATATAAAGGTGGACATACACTCTAGGAAGTAGCTTCTCTTCCAGCCTAGAGCCAGTCATTTTCAATTCAGATCTCTGCCCTTTCATCTTACCAGAGATCCCTGGGTATTTACCAAAGAGTCCCTATTAAATTGGCAAACGTTTCAAAGTTCGAATGTCGTATGGTCGACACCATATGATCGAAGTTTGAAAAGTTCAAACGTGAAAGGCAATGGCTCCATACATGCAGAATGGGAAAATGTCCCTTTTCTGCACTGAAGTGTGGTCTCGGAATTGGTATATTTAAGTAGGGTGGGTGTGGGGGCTGCAGAGCATTAAGGTAAGTTTTTACTTTTTTTTGTATATTCGATGCAATGTTTCAAGTTTCGCTCATATGTTGTCGAACATATGAGATTCGAAATTTTGAAGCTTCAAATACATAATATAGATAGACCCTTTACCAAATTGTATGTCTGTGGTTTCAGCTTGTCTCCAACTGCAAGGTTTCCTCATGTTCCCTTACTTGGACGACTGGCTGTTTACCACCCCTACCTGGGATCTACTCATTCAGGTCAGGGATTCCTTGCTTGCTCCACCTCTTTTCAGACCTGTGCATTACTGTCAGTCTGACCACGTCCATTCTCTTCCCAACTCAATTTTTAGAGTTCATAGGAGCCCATTTGAACACAATATTTCAAATTACAAGACGTCCCTAGACAAAAATTGCAACCATTTGACTTCAAGCTGTAAACAGTTCAGTCCTTTCAGAAGCCACTAGCAACAGCAATTCTCCATCTCTTAGGGTAATGGTAACATCAGTTACACTGGTTCCCCTAACCAGATACTGCAAGAGAGTCCTTTAGTGGACTTTTGCAGTCTGGTGGTCAATAAGACAACAACCCATGTCTTTCCGAGTACTTTTAATGGAGACCTGCAAATCACGCATCTGATGGTGGCTGGAGTCACCATATGTCTCTAGAGGTCATCTTTTCATTATTTCACCCCCCCCCCCCACACACACACACACACACACACACACACACAGCCACCATGACCACAGACGCTTCCCATTTAAGGTTGGGGAACATTATATGGGAAAGACAGTTCAAGGCACAGTTCAAGGCACATGGTCACAGTCAGAAGTCAGACTTCACATCAACATATTGGAGAAGAAAGTGGTCCTCCTAGCATTGCAGGCCTTTCTGTACTCTCATCCCAAGGATGTGATATCTGTTCAGACAGACAGCATGGCAGTTTTCTGGTACATCAACAAACATGAAGGAACCAGATCTTACCCATTATGATGAGAGAACATGAGAAGGTGGCAATGGACAGTATCTTCTCACCGCTTTCTAGTAGCAGCATATAGCCTGGGCAAGTCTTTTGTGCTAGTGGACAAGCTGAGCAGGTATATCCTTCTTCCTAACAAGTGGTCCCTCAACCCAGCAGTCTTGGAGCAGATATTCAGCTTTTGGGGCCGACCTTGCTGTGATCCTCTCAACACCGAATACAGCAAGTTCTTTGCTTTGATCTCTTTTGAGAGGGAGTCACCAAGGGATGCTGTGTCCCGCAACTCCCCCCAGGACTCCTTTACACATTGCCCCTATTTCTCTGTTCCCAAGCTTTTTACAGAAATCAGTGGAGAAAGATCACAGTCATCCTCCTAGCCCTTTGTTGGCCTTGAAAAGTATGGATCTGAAGTTGTCCTTTTCATTCTTCCTCACAAATGGGTCTAGGATAAAACTCTCGGATCCAACTCGGCCACATCTTCAAGACTTCGAATCCAAGCTTTGAGCTCCTCTCTCTACCCATAATGCTCTATTGTATCCCCAGCTCCAGATCTCATTTGGCTCCATAGCTGCAAGACAGAAAGAATAGAGTGCATTTTTTGGAATTTTGTCAAGTAATTCCTATATTTTTCTCTTATAATTCTTTCACATCTTTAGTTTTAGACTTTGTCTCCTCCCTCAGTGTATTGCAGGCATTAGGGCTTCTCTCTTTATTGTTGTATGCCTCCCACTCATACCACTCATGGCACTTGACTGATTTTCTTTTACTAAGCACCTTTAGATATATATATATATATATATATATATATATATATATATATATATATATATATATATATATGGATTCACTTCATAACATTGAAATATCAAAATACTGAAACTCAAAACACTGAAACCAAAATACTGAAAGCTCAAAATACTGAATAGTCAAAATACTGAAACTCAAAATACTGAAAACACATATTATGCGTAAACTCAGCTTAAACAACATAAATCATAACAATTTCTACCAAATATATGCAGGGCAAGCCCCTGCACCCCTCATGGGCTGCCCACACCCTTTCTGTTCTAATTAAATATATCAACTCCTTTCTGTTCTGTCAAATTTTTTTATCTGTTTTGACTTGTTAGGTTAAAGTCTACTGTAGGTAAATTCTTTAACCTTCCGGTTGAACTTACTGATGTTATCTTGTGCCATCTCGCCTTCATTCTTGCTGGTTGGATTCGGAACCAAGCATCGGTTCTGACTCAGCCTATTACTGTAGCTTGAGAGCTTCTACGGGCTCGAGGCTATACCCTATCCCATCATGCCTAGGGAAGATTACCCAGATCTTGTTTGCCGCTAAACTTGATCGGGTGCTTCCTACTAGGCTCCAGGTTAAGTAGAAAGATTTTTTGCATTCTTGCTACTTCTAAAGTGTTTTATATATATATATATATATATATATATATATATATATATGTATATATTGTGTATTCCTGCTGTGAAAGCTTGCTTCGCCTTTGGTTTTTGTTTGCCTACCGGTCTTCGTTGCTAGGGCCTGTTTTTCGCTCTCCCACATTGTTGTATTTCCTTGTGTTTAAGGCTTTATTCATGTTGAGCAGTTAGTGTTATCCCTTTAGTTTTTATGCTAAGGCATTTGTTTAAGTTAGAGAACTCCTAACTGAGCCCAAGTTAGAGGGCTTCCCCTCCCCCTTGGTCGTTGTGTTTCAAGGAGTGTTGTTTTACTTGGAGACCTCTCCTCTTACCAGAGGAGATCGTCGTCTAAGTTAGAGGTCTGTCCTCTGGTCCCTTATTCCCTTGCTGTTGTTCTTCTCCTGTTTTTGATGTTTCCTTTAAAAAAAAAATGCTATTGTTGTTGACCGTTCTGTCTTGTTTTCTCAGTACCACTGGTAAGGTCTTTAGTTAGCTAAAGTTGTTGGCTAGTGTAAGCCATTGGTTACACAAAGCTTTGATTTGATGTTGTTAATCATCTTTCCATTCGTCACGATGGTTCCGGTACCAAGCCCTCGGAGCCGAGTCGGCCTAGTACCAAGCTCGCACCAGCCAAAAAACTCTCCAGCTAAGCTTCTACCCACAATGCCCTTCTCCCTATTACCTCAGATCTCGTTTGCCGCATAGCCGTAAAGCTGCTTTTCAGCCGTGCTCTCAGCTAAGTGGAAACTTTTTGATATTTTGTGAGAAAATTGGTGTATTCTCTTATCTTTAGTGATTTATATTCATTGATCTTCACTTTTACAGTTAGATTTTCACCTTTTTTTCTTTCATTATACCCATTTGGTAACCTTTTAAGTACCATTAGTGGTACGGCCCTCTCTCTTTACCCTTGTGGTATTCCTTGAATACCATGGCTGGTATTTCTTCTCATCTTTCCTCTTCTATCTAGTTGTGAGTTTTGGACTCTTTAGATAGATAATGTGTGTATTTGTTTATGTTTAGACATAGAGTAAGTAGAATTTAAGATTGTATTTGAAGACTTTGATTGTTAGTGTTTCACTTGTCATGATGTCTGATAAGAGGGGTACTTCAGGTTTCAAGCACTGTACTTCGTGTAATGGTAAACTTCCAAACAATGACTCTCATGATGATTGTATTTATTGCTTGGGGGTGCCTCATCTTTTGGTGCAGCCCCCCTGCGTGATTTGCCAAAGTTTTAGCCAGTGCACTCTGAAAGAACGCAAGAATAAGTTGATTCTAAAGGGCCTACTTAAGTGGCCCTTTTCAGAGGCCGTTTCTGCAACAGTGGTCTCAGCCCCTCCTAGGAATAATAAGAAAAGGCCGCATTCAGTACCCTCTTCACCCTCGGGTGACCAGAGCACATCTGTCAAACCTAAGGTACTAAAACTTTCTTCGGAGCATAAATCTGCCTCATCGGCACCAACCTCATCTGCCCTAGGTACTACGACTGTTACTATATCGGCGCCAGCTTCAGCACCGATACTGTCTCCAGCACCGACCATAAACTTCTCCTCACCTCCTTTGACTTCGGCACCAGATGCCACTTCGGCACAGTGCACGCCTTAGATGCCTATCTCTGCAATGACAACTCAACCGCCCATATCAGCTCCGAGTGCCCCTTTGGCACTGAGCTGTCTTCGGCTCCGACTACAATAGATCTGACTCCACTGCTCCCGGTCTCCAAACTTGTGACTTTGGTGCCAGTAGATCCCGCACCACTGACCTGATACTCTCGGTCCGTAGACCAATTTCTAGGTCAGGTGTTTAGCCCGTTTTGTCATCGACCAGACTCTCCATCGGGAGTATCCACTAGATCCACCAGGAGAGTGGGTTCGGCAGAACGGGGTGTGACCCTAGTTCCAAGGTTGTTCTTCTCAGTTCTGGGCTCCCATCCTTCTTCGGGGGGACCGGCTTTCTGTGCGATGGAGAGGGCTGTTGCTTCTGGACCATGGACATATTGGCAAAGTGAGTTTATACATCACCGACCTTTGTCATATGGTTAAGGTCAAGGCTCGAAGAGAGTTGATTTCCGAACTCTCTGGAACACTCTCAGGGCAGGTGTCTGGCGAGGTGAGGGACAAAGTTGCCTTGCAGCACGCAACCCTGGAATCGATCTCCAGTTCGTCCATGAGATTGTTTTCACACCCAACCAAAGGGGTGGCTAGAGCTGCGGGTTCAGGCATAGTTATGAGACTTCACACCTGGATGCGCATTTGTGACCTTGCGGACCCCTTCAAGTGTTCCTTTCTGAATGCTCCCATTCCTTTTCCAGGAACCAGAGGAGTAGGAAGATGTGGCACAAAAAATCTCACGGTCCTTTCCATGCTGCACGTGGTGATGATACCCCCAAGAGCAGAGGGGGGTAACAATTCTGGAAGACACCCCTTTTGAGGCAGAGGAGGTCCATGCAACCAAGGCCCCAGTGACTCTTTCTCTGGACAGCCTTACCAGCGCTTATGAAGAGAAGCCCAATTGCTTGTCTCTGGAAGCAGTCGGGGGTCGTTTCTCTCTGCACCAAGCTGCCTGGCACTGTATCACCACCGATCATTGGGTGCAGAATATCATTGCCAGAGGTTACACCATTCCCCTCATATCTTATCCAAAACTTCCAACAAAACTTCCCAGACGTTCCACCCAGTCAGAAGGCAGAAGCAGCTTCAGAAGTAAAAAAGCTGTATCAAAAATGAGCCATCCAACTAGTCCCACCAGACCAGTGCAGATCCAGATTTTACTCAAGATTCGTTTTGGTGCCAAAAAAGACAGGGGACTGGAGACACATTCTGGATCTCAGCATTTTGAACAAATATGTCGCCCAAACCAAATTCCGGATGGTCATGGTTCAGTCCATACTCTCTTTCAGGGAGGACGATTGGATGTGCTCAATAGATCTCTGGGATGCATATTACCACATCAAAATGGATAAAAGCTCCAGTAGTCTGCTTCTCTTCTGGCTAGGAGCTAATGATTACCAGCCCCCAGAGTGTTCACAAAGTGCACGGCAGTAGTCACAGCTCACCTGAGACTGCAAGGATTCTGGGTGTTTCCGTATTTGAATGAGTGGCTCCTTACCACACCCACCAAGCATCTTCTGGTAGCAGCCCTGCAATACACCCTTTCTCTGGCAGATATTTTGGGGATAACTGTGCACTGGGAGAAATCTAACCTTACTCCGGCCCAGCAGATAGAATTCATTGGAGCAGTCTTCGACACCCAATGCTGTCTGGTGTCACTCCCAGCTCACAGACTCCAGAGGATGATGCTTCAGCTCCAGGTGATACTCTGTCAAAACAAAGTCTCGGAGAGAAACGTCCTTCAGGTCCTGGGATCCAAGTTAGCTTCTATATCAATAGTGCCTCTTGCGAAACTGCATATTTGAATCATCCAATGGCTTCTTCTCTCTGAGTGGTTCCCGAACCATCACCCTCTATGTTTTCAGATCCGGATAACCAACTCTTGCAAACAGGATCTTCTTTGGTGGATGAGGCCAGACACAGAACATTGGTACCACCCATTCCAGCCCCCTCAGCCCAAGGTCATTGTGACCATGGACATGTCCCTGATAGGGTGGGGAGGCCATTTCTATGGAAAGAAAGTCCAAGTTGCATGGTCCACGCTGGAGGCAAACCTACATATCAACATTCTAGAACTGAGAGCGATGCTATTAGTGTTGCAAGCATTCCAACCATTTCTCCTGTCTGGAATGATTGCAGTTTAGTAGTCTGGTATATCAACAAGCAAGGAGGAACCTAATCCTACCCCTGTGTTGAGAGGCCATGAGAATTTGGCAATGGGTGATAGATTCCAACTGCTTTCTGATAGCAACACATATCCCGGGGAACTCCAACGTGATTGCTGACAAGCTGAGCAGATGCATTCTCTTGCTCCGCGAGTGGTCTCTCAGTCCTGGAGTAGGGGCAGAAATGTTAAGCCATTGGGTCCAGCCTTGCTGCTACCTCTTTGCCTCCCCTTCAAACAACAAATGCAGCAGCTGTTTTGCCTTATTCTCCCCAAAGGGGTAGTCCCCGAGGGATGCTCTGATTCACGATTGGCCCACGGGACTTCTTTATGTCTACCCCCCAATTCCTCTGATTCCACAATTCATAAAGAGAGCTATACAGTTGAAATGCAAAGTGATCCTCATAGCCCCATTTTGGCCTCGACAAGTTTGGTTCCCCCTCCTTCGGCCTCATCTGTTGTACCCACCGTGGATTCTGGACCCTATTCCATATCTGATCTCTCACCCCCAGGGGTTGACTCACCCGAAATCTGTCTAGTCTCAAGCTGACAGCTTGGTTTCTCCACTTCCGCTAGTTGCCAGGCAGGATGACCTCCCCTCTCCTGTTCGTAATATCATTCTGGCTTCAAATAAACCATCCACCAGAAGACTATACCAGGACAAATGGAAAAGGTTCTCTTTTTGGTCAAAGGAAAGGATGCTAGATCCATATTCTGCTCCAGTCACAGCAGTCTTGCAATATCTGTCTAAGTCTTTTGAAGATGGAGCTGCAGCTTCTACCATACAAGTACATCTGGCGGTGATATCAGATTATCATAATGGACTGGATAGTACTCCACTCATATCACTGCGTTTATGTAAAACTTTTCTCAAAGGAGTTTCTCACATTAGACCTCCAATCAGACAGCCTGTAGAGCCATGGAACCTCATGCTGGTTCTCCATTCTTTGACTCAACCCCTCTTTGAACCCACAGCGAATTGTGACCTCAAATTCTTGTCATGGAAATATCTCTTATTGGTAGCCATCACGTCAGCCAGATGAGTTTCAGAGTTGCAGGCATTGTGCACCAAAAGACCCTAACTAATTTTTCACAAGGACAGAGTATCACTCTGGCCGAACCCATCCTTTCTCCCCAAAGTTGTTTCTGATTTTTCCATCAATCATTCTATTGATTTTCCAGTATTTTTCCCAAGCTTTTCTAATAAAGGAGAATACTGCCTACATTCCTTGGATGTACACAGGCAGTTGCGATTCTATTTAGACAGGACCAAAACAATACATAAGACTGACCAACTGCTCATTTCCTTTTCTGGGCCTAGAATGTGAAACTCTGTCTCCAAGGTCACTTTATTGAAATGGCTAATGGACTGCATACATTTCACTTATTCATTTGCAAAAGAATCTATGCAACAGAATATTAAAGCCCATTCCACCAGATCTGTGGCAGCTTCTGTAGCCTTCCATTCCAGGGCTTGTATGGATGACATTTGCGCTTTACCATCTTGGGCTAAACCCCACACTTTTATTAATCATTACAAATTGGATGTGGTCTCCAGAGGGAGAGCTGCCTTCGGCTCAGTTGTTCTCAGGAATGTTCTTCCATAAGGGCCACCCAGGGATGATAAGGTAGCTGGGGATTCTGTCCCATCGGTGATGAATGGAAAGAAGATTAACAACATCAGATAAAGAAGTTGTCTTTCCATAACGTTTCATCTGTGTTGTTGATCTTCTTTCATTCATCCATTCCCACCCTCCTTCCCCTGCCAAAGGCTCCTGATGGATACTCTGGGTCCAAGTGGTCTCTTAGGGCATTTGCGCAGAAATGGCCTCTGCTTTACTTGTACAACATGGGCAAACTCGATCTGAGGTAACAGGGAGAAGAGCAATTTGTGTAGAAGCTTAGCTCGAGAGGTTTTTGGCTGGCGCGAGCTTGGTACTAGGCCGACTCGGTTCCGGGGGCTCAGAACTGGACCCATCGGTAATGAATGAAAGAAGATGAACAACACAGATGGAACATTATGGTAAGACATAACCTCTTTTTCATTATATCTAAGGATAAAGAGGCAAAACCTTCGGGCTTCAAAAAATGTGACAATTGTAACCAGAAAATGTCCCTGACAGATGGACACACCAGTTGTGTTTGTTGCTTGGGTGCGATCCCTCTGCAGGAATCTTGGGCGACTTGTCATGCTTTTAGTTCTAGGGTTTTATTAGAATGTAAGAACAAATTGATTGTTAGGGGTTTACTTAAGGTTCCCTTTTCAGAGGCAATCGAAGGGAAACAGAGTTCCCCTAAATCGACCCATTCACTAAGATCGGACAAGTCTTCCAAACGAGCATCTCAGCACTAGCTTCAGAACCATTGAGGAAAAAGCCAAAGGAGTTGACCTCGGACCCGAAGGCTTTCGGGCCCGAAAAATCTGTCTCTTTGCTACCACCTGTACTTTCGGAACCTATAGAGATCTGTAGCCCGAGCCGGCCCCGTCTTGGAGACGGTCTCATCGGTGCTACACTCACCTATTCTCCAATCAGCCAAGTCTTCAGTCCACTCCTCTCGATCTTCCAGGAGTTTATCAGACCATGATGTGGAGTGGGTAGTAAGGACCCTCCTTCGGACACCGGCGCTGGCCAAGATTCTTTCGAGCCCTCCCACCGCAGAGTTGGCTCCGACTGTCATTAACACTCCTGTACCAATTCCTCCTCCGATCCAACTGTTGGCTTTGGAGCCAATGTTTGGAATCAATAGTAGTGGAACCATTGGAGCCAAGACCTGTTCCAGGATCTTCGGCTTCACCTTCTGCTCCAACCTCATCGGTGCCATTGTCCAGTGAGGGGTCTTGGAGCCGACTCTCCCCAGTTGGGTCCAGGGAGGAGAGTCGGGTTGGACAGTTGTCGGATCATAATCTACCTCTCGGGGCCTCAGCATTGGTCAGCTCGGCACCTACATCGGCCTCAGAGCCTGCGGCTTTGGTTCAGTAGCAGTCTCCTGGTTCTTTGGAGCTCTTATGAACTTAGAAAGTCAGTAAGGTTGCCATTAGTTTTACGTACCTCTCGACCATACCACAAAACCTCTCTCACAATAGATCTGGACATAGCCACAAATAATAGGGACAGATTTTAAGTTTTGCTCTTATAAACTTAGGAAGTCAATAAGATTGCCATTAGGTTAAGCACCTCTCGACCCTACCAGTCAACCTCTCACACAGTAAATCTGGACAGTGAAAAATAATAGGGACAGATTTTAAATATGCTCTTATAAACTTAGAAAGTCAATAAAGTTGCCATTAGGTTTACCTACCCCTCGACCATAGTAGATCAGTGATGTGCTGTTAAGCAGAATGTACACTTTTTTTTTTTTTGGCAATTATTGCCAATTGTTTTTTTATTGTACTTTGGAGGTTTTTCTCCCTGGGTCTCGGCAGAAAATGGACTTCTAGTCCAGTCAGACCCCCGCGGTAAACAAATATCAAATAAATAAATATTATGCACTTTATTATGTTTTATTATATATGCACGGGGGCTGGTCCATGGAAAATTGTCTTACATGGAACCGGTCTTTGGTGCAAAAAAGGTTACAGACCGCTGCTCCAACTGACCTTGGCAGTATAGTGGTCTATTCTTACTAGCCTCTATTTTTTCCCACCAAACTCACTCAAATTTGCAAACATCATATTTGATGGTGGATCTAGTCAGATAACCTTTTTCTGGGCAGACCATTCTTTTCTCCTCCCCACAATAGCCACAGTGATCACAGACACTTCCCAAGTGGAGATTGGGGGTGGGCATTTCAAGGGAAAGATGGTCCAAGGCACGTGGTCATCTTCAGAGACAAGGTTGAATATCAGTGTCCTAGAGATGAGAGCAGTCCTTCCAACATTGCATGCCTTTCATGATGTTCTACCCCTAGGGACTATTGCAATACAGACATACAACATGTCAGTCGTCTGGTACATCAACAAACAAGGAGGAACCCCTTCCTACTCGTGCAAAGAGGCCATGAGGGTCTGGGAATGGGCAATCTCTTCAGACTGCTTTCTAATTGCAACACACATATTGGGGAAAACCATCAAGCTAGCAGACAGACTCAACAGGTCCATTCTGATTCCTTACTAGGGGTCTGTCAATCAAACAGTAGAAAATATGATTTTCAGCTGCTGGGTCCAGCCTTATTGCAATCTATTTGCCTCTCCCTCAACAACAAGTGCAGCAAGTACTTTGGTCTGATCCCCCCTCCAGAGGAGTCACCAAGGGATGCTCTTATTCACGATTGGCCCTTGGGTCTTCTTTATACCTACCCCCTTCTTCCACTGATTCTGAAGTTCTTACAGAAAGCAAGCAGGCTGAAGCGCCCAGTCATCCTCATTGCCCCGTTCTGACCTCTACAGGTGTGGTTCCCCTTCCTCTGGTCTCACTTGAACTATCTTCCATGGATATTGGTGTTGCAACTATGCAAGTCTATTTTTTAAAATGTATTCTTTTGAGGTTTTTGGTAAAATACAATATAAAACAAACAAGGTGGGGGATATGCCCCCAACACCCCCAAATTGGGGGGCTGTGCCCCCCACACCCGCACTAACTATATACACTAACTCCAGGGTCACACTACAGTGGAGAAAAGGGCATATGCCTTTTACTTGCCTTACAGTACTGCATTTCAGTGAAATGTGATTCACTGAAATGAGTTTTCAGTAATTTGCGTTTTCAGTGATGTGGTCGGGGTGAAATGAGATTCAACAAAACAAATTAGACCCCTATATCTGTGGTTACTTCTGCCTTTTCTTCAAGAACTTCTGTTGATGACATCTGTGCTGCAGCCACCTGGTCAAAAGACTCATACCTTTGTTACTCATTATAAAGTGGATATTGTCTCTAGAACCAGAGCTTCCTTTGGTTCGACAGTGCTCCAGCATGTCTTTCCTTGAGGGCCTCCCGAGAGTTACATAGCTGGGGACTCTGACCCATTTGTGAGGAAGAATTAAAAGAACAACATCAGATTAAGAAGTTATGTACTTACCATAACTTGGAACCTGTGTTGTCCATTTTCATTCTTTCTCATCTTCCCTCCCAACCACCCCCAGACACTCCTAGAAGGATCCATAGATATTATAGGAACCATCATGTTCCTGGTTTAAGCCTCATCTATCTCTTGTTTCTATCTCTTGTTAATGACTCAGTGGCTAGTATGGCAGCAAACTCAATCTGAGGAGTTGGGAATGGAATAGAGCATTGTGGGTATAGGGAGGAGCTCGAGGCTTGGATCCAAAGTCTTATAGATGCGGCCAAGTCAGATCCAAGGATCGTATCCTAGACCCATTTGTGAGCAAGATTGAAAATGGACTACATAAATGCCAAGTTACAGTAAGTTAATAACATCTAATTTCCCTTCCTCTGGTCTCATCTTGTGCACCCTCTCTAGGTGCTGGGCCAAGTCCCAGATCTAGTGTGTCACCCATCAGGAGTGCCTTACCCTGAACATGCATTTCCTCAAATTGAGAGCATGGTTTCTCCATTTCCTATGATGTATAGACAGTCCAGGTTTTCATCCTCACTTATTTATATTCTGACTTATTCCCAAAAACCTTCTACACTTAAGATCTGTAAAAGTAGATGAAAGGGATTCTCCATTTGGGCAATTGAGAACAATCTTGATTTTTTTCAACACCACCTCACAGCGATTCTGTAATTCTTGGCAGACCTTTTTCAAAGCAATGTCAACTAACTATTCCACCATCATACTGTAATTGGGCAGCCATATCATCTTTTCACATGGGTGAGAATCACACATCTGTTGCATCCTTTGACTATCTAAAGCCTTTCTTAGAGGAATTTTTCTATTACGGCTTCCACTTAGAGACTCAGTTCCTCCTTGAGATATTACTGTTTTACTAAAAGCTCAATCTAGTCCAACATTTTAACTGGCTGTCAAGGCTGATTTAAAATGTTAACATGGAAAACTCTTTTCTTAGTTGCTGTTACTTCTGCTAGGAGGATTTCTGAGCTACATGCCTTGTCTGCAAAACCTCCTTACCTGTATTCTTCACACAGAAAGAGTGAATCTGCAAAACAATCCCTCTTTTCCTCCAAAGGTGGCTTCTGAATCCTCTATCAACCAAGCTATAAATCTCCCTGCATTTTTCCCAAACATTTCAAACAAGAGTAAATATCTATTACACTTACTGGATATTCACCATAATTAAGATTCTGTTTACACTGAAGCAGAGATTTAAGAAAAACACATCAGCTGTTTCTCCCTTACTCTCCTGCCAGAATGGGAAAAGGAGTATCTAAGATCACACTCTCCAGTTGGTTGTCTAGAGTACATTTTTTATGTTTACAGGCAGATGGGACTGTCCATGCATGTTCCAACAAAAACTCATTCTGCAAGATTAGTTGCTTCAACAACAGCATTCTTTTCCAAAGTACCTCTTGATGACATTTGTGCAGCTGCCACTTTGTCAAAAGTTCACACATTCATTTCTCATTATAAATTGGACATACAGTCCAGATCAAGATCCTCTTGGTTTGCTGTGCTCCAGAATAACTTTCCCATAAGACCACCCAAGTATTACTGTAGCTGGGGATTCTTTCTCATACTTTGAGGAATAGATGGAAAAGACAACCTCAGATAAGAAAGTCACAATAACGATAGATGTGTGTTCTGTCCTTCCTCAACTCCCCACCCTCCTTCCCCCTTTCATGTCTTTTGACAGCATTTGGTCGTATGGTTCTTGGTTTATCTGACTGACTTAGCATTGGCTCCTTGAGGTTAATTATTAAGTCCTGCTTCTTTAGTCGGTTTGTTTTCAGTGCCTTGGTTTTAGATCCATTACTTCCTAGGGAAAAAACTTGATCTGAGGTATTTCACATTTCAACAGAGATTATGGGTAATGATAGGTGCCTGAGCACCAGATCCAGATGCTTGAAAGTGGCCAAAGTCAAATCCGACATGGATCTAATACCCAATACATTAAGGAAGGATGGTAAGAGACAACACAGCTCTGTCATTATGGTGAGTACATTACTTTCATCTTTCCTGGTAGTCACCTATATTCCTGCATAAACCAACTAAAATCACTTGTGGACAGACTTAAGAGTTTGTTTGTTGAAGCTACACAAATAGTCCTTCAGTTTGTCCTTGACATGAAAGCTGTTTTGTCAATTTGCAAAACCCTGCTTGATTTGTTTGCATCCTTAACCGACCTTCTCTTCCCCCTTCTTCTTTATTTTTAAACACCTTTATTAAATTATCATTAAGACATAAGGGCACTTACATAAATAGAAAATAAAATAAGCGATATTAACATTTTTTAATTTACATACATTACAACTTACATGTATGTTCTCTTTCTTTATAACAACTTATGTTATGTAGTTCTATCTCATCGTAATTCTTGCTGGATCGGTTCGGAGCCGATATTCGGCTCCGACTCAGCCAATACTAAAGTTCAAGAGCTAACCCCTATCCCATGGTGCCTTACAGCAATTCCCCAGATCTTATTTGCTGCAAAAGCTTTGTGGTTGTCTCCTTACTGGCTTGTTGGCTAAGTAATAGATTTATTTACTAAATCTTGTCTTTTTTTCACCTTTTTTCTTCATCTTTACACCTTTATTATTAATAGCTTTATTGTGTGACTGTTCTGAGTGTTTGACCCCTATTTCCCCCATAGGATTGTACGGCCTGTTTCAGTTAGAGAGCTGTAGTTGCCCATTTAAGTTAGAGGGCCTTTCCTCCCTGTGTGTTTCTTAAAAAAAAAAAAAAAAAAAAAAAAAAGTTTTATAATAAACTATAGAATCTCCTTTCTATCTGTACTGTTTTCGTTGGTATTGTTATTCAGCAGATAGTAGTTTCAGTTAGTTAGTATTGTTGTTTCTCTTTCTAGCTAGATAATAGTTGTTCCTATTAGCATGTCTAAAGAAGAGGACAGAGAACATAAGGACCATCACCCTTTGAGGTTTTAAAAACGTGATATATGTTCACAAAAGATGTCTCTGACAGACAGTCACACTAGTTGTGTGTACTGCTTAGGTGAAGCTCACTTGCAAGAGCCCTGTACCTTTTGCCATGCGTTCAGTACCAGGGGCTCAAATGAGACAAAATGTAAACTCATTGATAGGGGTCTTATGACCAGTTCCCTCCAGGAACAGCTGGAACATTGTCAGACAGCTCCTAAGACTTCAAAACATAAATCTTCGGCTCCAGTTTCGGAGCCATTGAAAAAGTCCAAAGCGTCGGAACCAAGGAGTTCTGGCTCCGATTCAGCTTCTTCTATTTCGGTACCGTTGGTCTCTTTGGTGCCGAGGCAACCTACGGTCCCAAGACAATTACCTGACATTGACCCTGTCTCACCTACTTTGAGAGCTCCTATTTTGTAGAGGAGGAGATCTCCTTCTGTCTTCACCCGATCCTCCAGGACACTCTCAGATGAGGACATTGAGTGGTTGGTGAAGATGTTGCTTTCTAATCTAGCTCTGGCAAAGAAATTGGCCCCTCCGGACCCAAAGGCTTCAGAGCAGACCCTTTTACAAACTGCTGCTCCTCCTCCGACTGCTTCGCTCCCGGAGCCAATCACTTCAGGTTCTTCGGTTTTGGATCCATCGGTTCCAGGGATCCACCCTGCTTCCACGGAACTGATTACTCTATCCTCAGTGGCTCAGTCTGGAGTCGAGGGATCTGAGAGCCGACACTCTTGAGTTGACTCCGAGGGGGATAGTTACCCTGGATTTTCTTCAGAACTGACCCTCCCCCTCGGTGCCTCGGCTCGACTCAGCTCAGTTACCACATCTGTTTCAGAGCCTTACCTCCTTGCTCGGAGCCAACCATCCATTTCCTCGGAGCAAAGGTCTTCTTCGGAGTGGGGGGGGGGTTCTAAGCAATAGAGAAGGCTTTATCCTCTGCAAAAGCCATACCTTTGTAACCCATGTCCCAGCAGCAGCAGGCAACAACCTCTTCTCCCCTGCCACCCCCACAGTGTAGGGAACCAGAGACCCAAGCAGCCCCCATTGGAGGTGCCCCCTCTTCCGAGACCTCCCCAGATTATCCCACTGGACAGCTTCCTCAGAAGAGACTGTGTAAGAGGAAGCATGTTGTTACTTCTGACACTGATTTGGAGGAATCAGAAGGGTCCCCTAGATCCCCCTCTGAGGAGGTCTCTTTTTCTGACATCCTAGAAATTCTTAGAGGGGTGACTGGAAGACCTCTAACCCTACTGTGGACCTATCAATGTATCTTGAGGCCTTTGGTTCCCGACCTTCCACCTCCTGGGTGACACCGCCTTATGACCAGCTCTTAGGGTAAATATCGCGGAAAGCCTGGAACTCCCTAAACACAGTGGAGCCCGTCCCAAGAAGGCCAAATAAATTCATGACAGCACCGGAAGATAAGTCCTTTCTTACCAAAGGAGTTTAATGCTATGGTGGTAGCAGCGACCCCCAAGAAGGTGTTGTCTGAAACATCTTCTAATATCCATCCTCCTAACAAGGAGTCCAGGACGATGGATAGATATGGGAAGCGTACGTTCTCTTCAGCGGCATTTACTCTAAGATCGCTGAATTACTTTACCCATTTCACTCGACTTCAGAGAGATCTCCTGAAGGAGTTGGCAGATACCCTTCAGGGTTCAGTAGCTCCGGGATCCATGGATAAGGTTTCTGCACAGCTCTCCACCCTTACGTCGATAGCTAACTCCTCCATGAGGCTGATATTGTACGCAGCTGACGGAGCGAGTAGAGCAGCCACAGCAGGAATCTCTCTCAGGAGACATTCTTGGATGCGTCTTTGTAACTTCACGGAATCCTTTAAGTCTTCCTTCATCAACATCCCCTTTGATGGTTCATCTCTTTTTGGACCTCAGGTGAAAGAGACCTTGACCAGGTGCAAGCAGGAAGGGAAAACCTTATCTGATGCCTGAGTCCGTTTCTCCCTTCCATCTAGACCCTATCCCAATGGTAATATAGGAGGGAAAATGTGGTTCCGTAAATCCCAAAAAGGTTTCCCTCAGGCACAAGGTCAACCCTCCCCTAGAGGCAGAGGTGGCGGATATAATGGAAGGCACCACCCTCGTGGCAGAGGAGGTCCGCAACACCAGGGAGATAGGGAAACCTTCTGTGATCGTGCCTTCCATCACCCCTGAGGGGTTGCCTGACTGTCCGTCTCTGGAGGCAGTCGGGGGTCGTCTATCGCTGTACCCAAGCGCCTGGCTAAACATTTCACAAGATCGTTGGGTACAGACCGTAATATCCAGAGGTTATCTTATCCCCTTTCTTTCCGATCCCCCAGTAAACCGGTCTCTACCAGACGTGCCACCCATTCAACTAGACTGTGCAACATCAGAGGTCATCTCGTTGCTGCATAAAAAGTCATCCAAGAAGTCACCACAGACCAAATAGGATCTGGAACTTACTCCCGATCCTTTTTAGTTCCAAAAATGACAGGGGACTGGAGATCAATTGTAGATTTCAGCAGACTCAACAAGTCCTTAAAGAAATCGAAGTTCCTAATGATCACTCTGCAGTCGATATTTCCCATTATCGGGAACGACAGTTGGATGTGCTCAGTAGATCTTCAGGACGCATACTACCACATCAAAATGGACAGGTGCTCCAGGAAACACTCTTCCGGCTGGGAGCCAGTTATTTTCAGTTCCGAACACTGCCCTTTGGCACACTACAGCCCCCAGAGTGTTCACCAAATGCATGGCAGTGGTAACAGCTCACCTAAGACGTCAAGGATTCCAGGTGTTTCCGTACCTAGACGACTGGGTCCTCACTGCTACCACCAAGCATCAACTCATCAGAACCAGACAAAAGACTCTATCCTTGTGCGCCGCTTTAGGCATCACAGTCAACCTAAAAAAATCAGCCTTATCTCCTTCGCAGCACATTGTATTCTTAGGCTCAAAAATAGACACAACCACCATGTCAGGAGGACTAACACCAGAAAGAGTAGAATCATTACGCAACCAAGTCAGATCCTTGCTAAGCAGTCATAAAATTCAGGCCAAGGTAGTCCTTCAAGTCCTAGGGACTATAGCTTCCTCCATTCTATTAGTTTCCCTAGCCCGTCTGCACATGAGGGTACTTCAGTGGCTACTATTTGCCCAATGGTCGATGCAGGATCTTCCCTTGCCTCATCAGATTCTTACCACAAGCACCTGCAAGAAGGATCTGACATGGCGGTTGCATACAAAACAACTTCTTTTAGGTCGTCCACTTGTTCCTCCCCAAGAGAAAGCAGTTTTGAGGACGGATGCTTCCCAGATGGGGGGCGGGGCATTATCTGGGAATGACAGTCCAGGGTACTTGGCAGAACCACTTGCACATCAATGTTCTGGAGATGAGAGTGGTGCTATATGCACTGCAAGCACTTCACAGCTTTCTTCCCACTGGGACATTTGCGATTCATTCAGACAACATGTCTATCATGTGGTACATAAACAAGCAAGGGGGAACAAAATTTTATCCGCTTTGCTGAGAGGCCTTAAGAGTTTGGAAATGGGCGATGGACACTCAATGCTTTCTGGTAGCAACGCACATCCCGGGGAAATCCAATGTGATAGCAGACAAACTCAGTCGAGCAATTCTGATGCCTCACGAGTGGTCCCTGAATGCAGAGGTTGCGAAAGATATCTTTCACAGATGGGGCCAGCATTGCTGCGACCTGTTTGCTGCACACCTTACGTCTTAGTTCCTGTGCTATCCATATCCTTATTTGGATAAGAGGAAGCTTCTTTGTTCACCAGTGGGAGTGGGGAGCACTGAGCAACCTGTTTGTCCCTAGAGGAGTGGTTCCAGCCCAGCAACTTGTAGTTTATTGGCCATTTTGGGTCAATTCCTGGCTCTTTTCAATCCCCTGCTATAAAGCCCGTTTTTGCGCGCTTTATTTGCGTGAATAAGCGCAAAGTTGCTCATAGAGCAGCATCGGGCAGCGCCGGTTAATCAAGTTAAACTATTTCTGGCTCCGTAAAGTCTGCTCTTCAATTTTTCCCTTAGAACTGCTCTACTTGCAATCTAAACAGCCTATACTCTATCTGAAAAGTTCAGCACTTGCTCCTAAAGCATTTTTTATACAGGTAAAGCACTCTTAAACAAAAGAAAGTACTTCATTTCACCTAAATTCCCTTGAGTACCCATTTCCCTATAGGTCCTTTCCTACTCAGTTACACAGCAATCTTTTTCACTATTCTAGCATGTCGAAGGATCAGTTGCTGGCATCCTCTCCTGTTCAGCTGGTGAACCTGGGAATCTTGAGGCAATGTTACAATTGCCTCATGTACACAGACAACCCTCTCCTCCTCCCAACAAATACAAATATATGCGAGAGATGCAACTATATAGCCAAACTGGAGGCTGAGCTCTCTCAATTCAGTACTGGCAAGACCAGTCAGGAGGAGAAGGTAACCACGCACACCACAAACCCAGTCTCACATAGAACTATCACAACTGCAAACCAAACACATAAACACACAAAAACATACTCGTAGGCTGATTAAAAATCTACCAAAACAACAGAGGCCTCCAAAGCAGACACCCAAGCAACCGCCACCTCAAGACATAGCACATGCAACACATAGTTCACAAAGTCAGTGTGCTAAACAGTCACAGCCCTTAAGGCCAAACAACATGCCAGACACACTTGTAATAGGTGACTCCATAGTCAGACACACTGACGTCCCGCTCACCAGATTGAACAAGGAAAAGGTCACAGTAAGCTGCCTTTTGGGAGCTAGAATCCGCCACATAACACAAGCACTCAGGTCACTCCACAGCAAGTACAAATATAACTCAGTCATTGTACATGCCGGTGTGAACGACCTGAGACGTACCTCCCTGGACTACATGAAAACAGACATAGAGGAGCTCTCTGATTATGTAGCCCAGGCCGGTATGACCCTGGCCCTGAGCAGCATCTTACCCTCACCAAGAATGATGCCACAGTACAAAGACAAAATGATCAGTTTTAACAATTGGCTTAATTACTGGTGTCATTCTAAGGGGATCCAATGTCTGTCTGCTTGGGATGACATGCTCGATAAGCCACGCTGCTTCGCAAGGGATGGCTTGCACCTGTCACCGCTGGGCTTCCGGATATTGGCCAAGGCTCTTGCCACCCTCATAGTGCCTTTTTTAGGCAAGGCTCAAATGACAAACCTACCTCCCTAGATAACACAAGTGGAAAAAAACTAAGGGTAATGCTGCTCAATGCCAGAAGTCTAAACCTCAAGATGCACGCCCTCGAAGCCCTCCTCAGTATGGAGAACATCGATGTCTGTGCAGTGACTGAAACCTGGTTCAAGGCTCCTGAGAGCACCCCAGCACTATCAGGTTTTACCTCATATCATGCTTTCCGGCCCCAAAACCTGGACCAAACCACAAAAGGAGGGGGAGCATCCATCTTCATCAAAGATACCCACACCTCCAGGTTAGTGGCAATGCACGAAGCATCGGAGACCATCCAGGTGCAACTAACCATAGGCAAAACTGCCTTACAGTTTGTAGCATGCTACAGACCACCCTCTCAAACTCAGGAACCCCACACAGCCTTTCTGAAGACACTGGAGAGTATGAATGTCTCTCTGAATACCATTATATTGGGAGACTTCAACTACCCAAACATAGACTGGGAACATTACTCAAGCCCCAACACCCTAGCCCAAAGGTTCCTAGAATTCATAAACTCAAATGCGATGGAACAACTAGTCACCATTCCCACAAGAGGAGACAATATACTAGACCTGATCATCACAAACATGGGGACAAAATGCTCCACACCGGAAATATATCCCTCATTGGTAAGATCAGACCATAAATTAATCTCACTGGAAATCCACATCCCGCCCCCACCCCCTGCACAAAAGTCCACAGTGAAGAACTTCTCAAAAGCCAACTTCACACTTCTTAAGACTGAAGTGGAATCCTTCAAGGCCCCTGGGCCAGTGGAAACCACAACCCACACTGCTGAATCCTTTACAAATGCCTTCTACGGGCACCTTCAAGAATGTATGGATCATGCAATCCCAAATAAAACCAAGACCCATTCCCCCAAAGGCAGGCGCCCGGTCTGGTGGACCCCAGCCATAAACAAACTTTACAACAGGAGGAGGAAGCTACTACATGACAGAGCAAAATCCCTAAAAGGGAAGGCATCTCTGATCAGTACTAGCAAAAAACTACGATCACTCATAAAATCATCCAAGGCCAACTTTGAGAGAAAAATCGCAAAAGATGCAAAAGACAATCACAAGGCCTTCTTTAGCTATGTTAGAAAACTGGGTGGAAACTCCCAGATATGCTCAGAGTTAGTCCAAAATGACACAAAATACACTGAACCCACTGACATTGCCAACATTCTGGCAGACAGGTTCAGTGCAAAGTTCTCCTTCCCCTCCCCCCCAAAGGGAGAAATAACTATCCCAGCAGAGTGTAGCCTCCCTAACATCTCAGATGCCCAGGTGAGAGACGCCCTCTCTAAAGCTAAAAACACAGCATCAATGGGACCGGACGGTGTCCCGGGCTGTGTGCTACATGAACTTCAAGAGGAACTAAACCCACACATAAGGCTGCTGTTTAATCTTAGCCTTACTACAGGATACGTACCCAAAGAGTGGCATACGGCAACAGTGGTCCCACTTCACAAAGGCGGTGCTTCTACGGACCCTGGAAATTACCGCCCCATAAGCTTGACGAGCATGGTCTGCAAAGCTATGGAGAGGATCATTATGGAACTCATAAACAAAGACATTAGGGACGTACAGACATTGGATCCTACCCAATTTGGCTTTGTCAAGGGCAGATCCTGCCTTTTGAACTTGGTTGACTTTTTTGAAACAGTCACTAAGGCCATTGATGAGGGTAAGGCAGTTCACATAGCCTACCTTGACCTTGCAAAAGTCTTTGACACAATACCCCACTCAGGCATCATAGACAAACTCACCAGCTTAAATGTAAACCCATATGTCACAAGATAGGTTGCAAACTGGCTCAAGGACAGAACCCACTGGGTCAGAGTTGCTGGAGCTATGTCAGACTCTAAGACAGTCACAAGCGGTGTCCCACAGGGCTCAGTCCTGGGACCCCTCTTGTTCGGCATTTATTTTTCCGAGGTACAGGCAAACATAGGAGGATTGTGGCTGACAAAGTTCGCAGATGACTGCAAACTGGGTGCCATAATTGATACTCCAGCAGACACAAACATCCTTCAGAGAGGCCTCATAGAAACGGATAATTGGTGCCAGAGCCATGGCCTTAAGCTGAACGCCAAAAAATGTATAGTCATACCCTTTGGGAAAAACAAGGTACCCACAAATTACCACATAGGTGGTAATCCATTAAGTACGGAAGAGGTAATCAGGGACCTAGGGACCCAGGTTGACAATAACCTCTCATTTGACACTCACATTGCCAAAGTGGTTAGGAAGACCTTCTATATTGCCCACCTTGTCATGAAGGGTTTCACATCTAGATCAAGAGAGGTCATTGTGCCCCTGTACTCTTCTCTTATCAGGCCAATGATTGAGTACAATGCCCCATTTGGGATGTATCTTACCCGACACCTGCAGCAGTTGGAAAGACCCCAAAAGTTCCTCACCAAGAGGATAAAGGGTCTTAAACATATGTCATATGCTGCCCGACTGAAAAAACTCCAGCTCTATTCAGTCGCATACCGCCTACTCAGAGGTGATCTGTGCCTGACGTACAAGGCCATGTCCAATCCGCAATTAATGGACATGCTCCACCTCAGAAAATCCAAATCCATCAGAGCCACGAGAGCAAGAGACTTAAACCTCAACAGAGAAATAAATAGGACATGCTGGAGGGACAGATTCATAACCCAGAGGCTCCCTACACTCTGGAACAGAATCCCAATCCATGTTAGGCAGAGCCCCTCACTAACTCTATTCAAGAGAAATCTTGACGAGTGGATGGGAGATCGTAGGTTTACCCCGGGGTCATCTCTGTGTCACTACTAGACAGAGGCACAGTAAACTAAACCCTAAATGGGCGTAGTATTCTCATCCTAAGGGGTGGTGAAAGCCACACACACTCTGGCTAGGCTTATAAATGCCCTAGGGCAGATAGCCTAGTACGAACCTATGAACCTGAACACCAAATGCAGCAGCTACTTTGCCCTAATTCCCCATGCGGGGATGTCACCCAGGGATGCTGTAGTCCACGATTGGCCCCTGGGAATTCTTTATGCCTTCCCGCCTTTTCCTCTCATCCCAAAGGTAATACCGAAAGCAAAACAGTTGAGGAGTACCCTGATCCTCATTGCTCCTTACTGGCATCATCAAGTCTGGTTTCCCTTCCTGTGGCCCTACCTTTTGGAGGAACCATGGATTCTGGAACCATCTCCAGACCTCCTGATTCATCAATTGGGGCAGTTCCATCCCACCATCCACACCCTAAAATTGACAACATGGCTGCTGCAGTTCCACGAATAGCCAGGTGTATTTCCCTCTCTCCTTCAGTCAAACACATTCTGATTTCTTCCCATAAACCTTCCACTCTAAGCTATACTCCAGCAAATGGAAAAGGTTCTTTATTTGGGCTGTAAACCAAGGCTTAGATCCCTATACAGCTCCTGTAGAATGTATTTTGTCCTTCCATGCATCCATTTTTCATGAAGGAGCTGCAGCCGCTACAGTCAGAGTTCAGTTAGCTGCCATTTCTAATTTCCATTGTGGCTTCATGGGAAATCCCATCATGTCCCACTCTTTGTGCAAATCCTTTTGAAGGGAGTTCTCCTTCTCAGGCCTCCAGTCAAACAACCATTAGAACCCTGGGACCTGAACTTAGTTCTCACATCATTAATTTCTACACCCTTTGAGCCCTCTTCTTCATCGGATCTGAAATGATTATCTTGGAAAACACTATTCTTAGTAGCCATAACGTGTTCTAGGAGAGTCTCAGAACTGCAAGCTCTTACTATTCGACCTCCTTACATTATTTTTCACAAGGATAGAGTCTCACTCAGGACAAACCCTTTCTTTCTTTCCAAGGTATGTTTAGAGCATAATCTTAACACTACTATTGAGCTACCAGTGTTTTTTCCAAACCATTCTAATAAATCTGAGTACAGACTACACCAATCAGACGTTCACAGAATTCTCAGGTTTTACCTACACAGGACTAAAGAATTCAGAAAATCAGATCAAGTATTTGTTTCCTTTTCGTACAAAAATAAAGGCTTGCCTGTTTCGAAGATTACCCTTTCAAAATGGCTTTCAGATTGCATTTGCTTTGCTTATCACACTGCTGGCAAACAGTTACCCAACAAAGTAAAAGGCCACTCTACTAGGGCAGTATCTACTTCATGTGCCTTTAGATCTAGGCTCCCAATTGATTAATTTGTGCAGCAGCTACTTGGGCAAGACCACATACATTTGTCACTCATTACAAATTGGACTTGGCCTCCTGGGACAGGTCATCCTTTGGTTCCACTGTGCTGAAGAGTCTCTTCACTTAAGCCACCCCAAATAAAGGTGTTAGGGACGCTGACCCATCCAGCAAGAATTACAGCAAGATAGGGCTACATAACATAAAGAAGTTATGTGCTTACCATAATGTTCCATGTTTGTAGTCCATCTTGCCTACATTCTTGCATCCCTCCCTCCTGCCCCCTTCTTGTTCCTGGAGGATCTGGTGGACTATACTTATGCCGTCTGACCTGGTTGTAGTTGTTGTCCACCTAGCATGGATAATGTTACATAATGTTTTGTCTGTATGTAAACAGTTTTTGATAGTTTCATAACTGTTAGGTACTTATTGCTTTGTTGCAAACAAGATCTGGGGAATTGCCATGAGGCACCTTGGGATATGGGTTAGCCTCGAGCCAGTAAAAGCTCTCGAGCTTTAGTATTGGCCGAGTCAGAGCCGAATATCGGTTCTGAACCCATCCAGGAAGAATGTAGGCGAGATGGACTACAAATATGGAATGTTATGGTAAGTGCATAACTTCTTTTTAAGTCCAATATTACATAAATTGCTCACTTCCTGCCCTTTCTTAAACCTCATTCTATTATGTATTATTTCCACAAATTCCATTGCATCATCATAAACCTCCTTTTTCCTATTTTCTACATGGGATCGGGGAGTTGTATCAACTGTTGCCCATCTGTCTGTATTCATTGTCAGTCTCCAACCTTCTTCAGCACTTACGGCTGATTGTTGCAGGTCTTGTCTCACAGTCTATCTCCCTCCCTGCTCAATGCCCTCCTTTCCTCTTGCCATCTTCCTGTCTCTCCCTAATCGTCTTCAGCAGATTGTCGTCTGATTTTCTGCACATGTGCCCGAACCACTGTAGTCTATTCTCTCTGACATTTTCTGCAGCTGGAGATACTTTGACTTATGTCCTCATTTCTTCTTTTGTCCCACAGTGTGCATACTGGTACCCGCCTCAGGCACTTCAGTTTCGTCAAGTCTGACTTCCTCCACAGGTCTGTCTTTACTGCCCAGGTTTCTGTACTATACTGTTGTACTGATCGCATCACTGTTTTGTACTTCTTACTTTTCAGATTCTTTGGCATTCTTCTGTCATACACTACACCTGACAGTCTGTGCCAGTTGGCTGCAGCCCATCTATTCCAGGTTTGTCTTCCCCGTGAAGACTTACCTTCTCCTAAATACACCCTTCCAGGTACTTCAAGCTTTTAACCTGTTCTATTATTTCTGTTATTTTTCCCTTCTGTCTCAATTCTCAGCTTCTTCTTATTTCTCCCTGTTTACTGCCATTACAACTGTCTTATCTGTACTCAGTTTCATTCTTTTTGCCTTTAGTGTTGCATATCATTCCCCAATCCTTTGCTGAATTTCTTGCTCATCTGTTATTTTTCCATTTATTTCTTTGTAATTTGTTCCTTCCGTTTTCTAAAGATCCCAGTTCCAGTTATTTCATATCTTTTTACAATATTCAGTCATTCAGATGAGTTGGTTTAGATTTGATTTTTCTTTTCTAGTAATTGCTTTTTTGGCACCCAGTAGAATTAAATTCAGTAAGGCCTTATTATGACTGGGAAATTCAGATCCTATGTCCCAGCTCAGAAGAATAATTTCCTTAGTTAAGGTGTCATTTGCTTCCCCAATATTTAATATTTATGACAGAGTGCTCTGCATGGATGTTTAAAAATCTGCCATCTTGTTACACTCTCCAAATTCATGTTCTCGGTTACCTTTTTAGTCCTCATCACATCTCCCAACACTTGCTATCTACCTGAGGAAAATTCTTTCTAAGCAAAATCTTAAACTTTCTGAACTTTGTTGCATACTTGGGAGCCATGCATCTGTACTCCCATTCTTGCCTTGTAGATAGCTTTTCCAGTCTGTCTTTCCAATCTATTCAATTAGTTATTTTATTTTATTTATCCTTTGTTGACCAGGTTAGTCCCCCAGGCTAGTAGCCTTTTTTCTAGGGAAACCCGAGGTGGCATTTGTACTACTAAGGGAAATTTGGCCAGGACATCAGGGAACTTCTCCTACTCATCATTGTTGAGAGTGGAACCCATTTTGTAGGAGAATTTCCTGCTTTTCTTTTTGGTGCAGATGCAGACCAGAGAATCAGGAGGGCAGATGGAGAGAGAAGGAGATGATGAAGTGGTGAAGGAAATGAAACAGAAATCAAATATTGAGGTCAGAGAATGTGTGCAGTGCAGGATTCTGAGAATTATTTCAAAGAAATCTGTTTGAGGGACATGAGTCAGCAAATGATGGATGTATAATTACAACCCTCCAGTTGGGAGGATTCCAGGATGATTTACTTAAGTAAATGATGGTGCAGACTGAGTCAGAAAATATTTCCTGGGAAGACATGGAGAAAATACAAAAGGAGATGCAAAAACAATCCTGAAGAATAGTGGTGAGATGGAAAAGAAAACATATGGAGAGAAAGTAAAAGAAGGCAAAAGTGAAGTGGCAGAAAGGAAGGCAGAAGAAAATAAAAAATGGAAGTATGTGGTAAGGATTCAAAGTAAAGAAGACAAAGGAATGGACAGGTATGAAGTGTGGGGCAATTTAATAGCACATGAGGTAACAGCATTTATTCTTATAAACAAATAGACATTTTGTGACATTATATTTGAAACCATTTTTCAATGGAAATTTTTCTTAGAGAATATGAAAAAAAGAAAGAGTGTAACCCATAGAATATTTATGTGATAAAAGCATTTAACAGGAAAACAAAAAAAATAATGTACAGTTTCAAACAGAGGTCGAAAGAGAGACCTTTGAGAGGACATTTGAAAACATTTTGCAAAGACGTATTGGACATTGCAAAAATTTATAACAAAAGGGGTTTATGGACTGGTGGCTGGGATTGTAATATTGTGTTAAAATAGAAAGAGTAAAACTTATACATATACCAGGCATGATAAATGTGGAGGGGAATAGGAGTGTTGTAAAGTACTGAGGACAACCAAAAACATGCTTTTTTCCTCTGGAAAAGGACATTTAATAAGTGACAAAAGAAAATGTTATATTTGTATGGAAATGGGACATGATGCAAAAATCTTTATTTATTTAACATTTGTTAACTGGGTTAGTCTGGCTGGGCCAGGAGCTCTTTTTCAGCAGAGACTGAAGGAGAAAAGCTCCATGTTACATAAAATTAGCTATACAGTGAAAAAAAATGAAGCAAGACATGTAGCAAATGAAAGATTTGTCATTATACATAGTAAAAATCAAATAGTACATTAAATAATATTTGCAACATGCAAATAGAGATACCAGGAATAAATCATAGTTCAGAAATGTGTTGTTACACAATATGGTAACACCAAAGGAACAACATACACACGTGTAGCTATTTCATTAGTAGAAGTGAAGAAGCTAGGAGGCCAACTTAAGAAATTGTGAAGCTGAAGGATGGGGTGGGGACAGGAGGTGTAGGAGCTATAGGAGAACAGAAAAGAAAAATACTGGGGACAGTAAATAGGTTAAGTTAATAGGATGAGGAGATGATAGACTAAAGGAAAGGGAATTAAGTTGAGGGGATGAAAGGGAAAGAGAGGGAGATGAGGGAGAGGATGGCAGTGGAGATACTCAGGAGGGGGGGTCATTACAGAGCAGATTCAGGAGTTTAGCAGGAGTTCTTTTATTGCTGTTTTGAAACTGGTTGGGTTACTAAGAGAGTGTATGTGGAAAGGGATAGTATTCCAGGCAGAGAAGACAGTGACTATATAGTATTTCACCAGTGGATTTGTTGGGTTTTGAGATATGTAGCAAGAGTTGGTCAGAGCTACGTAGGTAATGATTAGGAATATAGGGGGAGATGAGATTTGCCGGAGATGGGCAGGCAAGGGGTTGGTGAATGAGTGAGTGGGCCAGGTGGAGCTGTGGGAGGAAGAGTTGATGCTGAAATTCCAGCCAGTGCAGGTTTTTAAGGAAAGACAGTGGTGAGACCTATAGGGGAAATTACTGGCGAATCTGGCTATTTTTATTATGTGTGTTCAAGTTTGTTGGAGAGATTATTTTGGAAGTGGGTAAAGATAGGCAAGGCGTATAGTAAGGTGGGGAGAAGGTAATCTTGAGCAAAGGACAATTTAGATTCAGGAGTTAAGATTTTTTTTATTCCTATACAGACTGCCAAATTTTTGGTGTCTCTTTTTAACATAGTTGTTGATGTGGATGTTGAATTTGAGTTCATCATCTATGTATACCCCCAAGGAGTTTAGTGTGGCATTCAACTTTGACAGAAGTGTTGTTGAGAGAGGAGACAGAGAATGTGGGTTTGAGGTATTGGAAAGTTTTAAAAAGGAAAAGGAGGAGTTTTGTTTTGTTAGGGATCAAAACACAAATAAAATCTCCCAACAAGCAAACCAGTCGTTAAGGCCAAATTGCAGAAACGTGCAAAAAGAGTAACAAGTCAATGGTCAATTCAGGTATAAAAAGTCTCTGTTTATGTTTAATCACCGATTAAACAGAGACTTTTTATACCTGAATTGTGCGTTTACTTATTTGGAAAAAGACGTTGTGCATTTGTTTGGAGAGAAGTATTGGGGTTTATGTATGCTGTGCTGCTGACCGTTGGCTTGTTACTCTTTTTGTTAGGGTTAAGGAGCAGTTGATTGGAAGAGAGCCATTTTTCAACTGAGTGCAGAGATTCTTAGGTGAGGTAAATTATCAGATGTAAAGATGATAGTTGAGTCGTCAGTGTATTGTATGAGAGTGGAGTGGGGGCAGGACTGTGAAAGGTTGTTGGCAAAGATATTAAATAGGAGGGGCCCCAGGATGGAGCCTTGGGGAACACTGGTGTGAACAGAAAGGAAAGGGGGTATCAGAGAGACATTTGACAGATTGTAGATGGTCAGATAAGTAACTAGAGAGTAGAGTTGCAGAGGTTAAGGAGTGCTAGTTTGGAGAGGAGGAGGTTGTGGGTTACAGTTTCAAAGGCTTTAGAGAGGTCGAGGAATAGGCAAGAGACTAGCTTGTTTAGCTAGCTAAATTATCCAAAACAAATCTGTCGAAACTAGAAAACTCCTACCACAACATAGCCAGATTTGCCACCGGAAACCCTTACAGAACCTACCACTGTAATAATCTAAAACAACTAGGCTGGCTTGAATATCAACAGCAACTAAAAACTAACCAGCTTACCATAGCCCATCAAATTCTTTATCAACCTGACAAAACCCCTATACTATCAAGCCTGATTCACCCATACCACAACCTAAAGTCCCTCAGATCTGCACACAAACTTCTTATAGACACGGTCAAATCAAACAAGAAGGCCGGAGACTCTCTTTTCTCAAACACTGTTGGAAAATATTGGAACCTGCTTCCGTCTGAACTCTCATCTATTCCCTCAAAATCTCTCTTTAAAAAGAAACTCAAGCTTTACCTCAAAACACAATGGCTGTGCCCCTGTACCAACCCTGACTAACATTATTTTATGTTCATCTGACGTACTCACCCCAATATTAATTCACTTTCTTTTCAGCTATTTCCATTTCCCTCTCTATGCAAATGTTTATGAGATACTTCTTGCTATCTTGTTCTACAATGCTTTCTTCACTCCATTATTCTTTATACCACTTGTTTATTATTATTTTTTATATTAGAATTTAGTTCTTAACAGTTTTTATACTTAGCATCACTAAAGTTTTATAAGTGGAGCTTATCTCCATTACTTTTTTTTATACCACTTGTTTATTACTATTTTTTATATTAGAATTTAGTTCTTAACAGTTTTTATACTTAGCATCAGTAAAGTTTATAAGTGGAGCTTATCTCCCCGGGCCTCTACTGAAAATGGACATGTATCCAGCTAGACTAGCCCGGTCAACAAATGTAAAATAAAATAAAATAAAATAAAAATAAAATAAAATTGTTATTGTCCAGTGTATTGGCGATAGAATGAATAAAGGATTTGTGAATTGAAATGTTTTAAATGTAACAAAATTGGACATTTATATGGATGGGTTGCAAAAATGAAAATAAAAGCAAGGGGAAAAGAAAAAGAAGGAGAAGAAAATGAGCAAAGAGAAGACATTTTAGCAGTACTAGAAATAGAAGAAAAATTACATGAAAAATAAAAAAATAAAAGATTACATAGAAGGTTCTGAAATAAGTGATGAAGAAGACATAAACTGGGAGGTAGTAAAAGAAAAAAATCCTGTTGGTAAAAGAGAAAAAGACAAAAAATAAAACTTAAAGGGATAAGTACAAAAGAAAAAAATAAAAGAAATGGATGAAAAAGAATATATACAACTAATTATTGGGGGTTGGTATAATTATTAAAAGGTCTTTATCTCACAGAAACAAGGTGCAGTGTTTGATTCTCACTTTGGGTGGGAAATTGGCTAGGCTTAGAATAACATATTAAGAAAGCTAAGCCTAGTAATTAGCTATGAACTTATGAATTGAAGAGAAAATGAAACTTTTAGAGTGCTTTCTGTAAATGCAAATAGTATTAGGAATATAGTAAGAAGAATAGGGATTTCGGAGGGATGTAGTACATGTGATGCAAATGTAATTATATTAGAAGACACAACATTTTTAACAAATACAGAACGATTACATATAGAGAAACCATGGGGAGGAAAGATTATCTGGAATTTGGGAAATACAGTAAAGATATTAGATGCAAATATAGCCAAAATGAGAAGATTAAACATTGTAGATTTAAAATGGAAATAACAAGTATTTAGAATTATAGCATTATATGCTTATACTAATTGTAAAGAGAGGGGATACTTATTTCATCAGATTGTTGACTATGTAGTGATAAATGTGAATATCATGATAACAGGAGACTTTAATTGTGATTTAAAAGGCAAGTGTAAAAAGAAGGGAAATGACATCAGAAAAATGTTAGAAGTTATAAGATGTGGTAAGTTAAAACTTTGGGACAAAACTTCATGGACTTAGAAAAAGGGTATGTATAGAACCAAAATAGATTATTTTAAATCAGCAGAAGGTTAGTTATAGGAGAAGAGGATATAGTTGAAACATGATTTTCTGGTCATCTTGCAGTATGGCTAGAGATAAAGGAAAACAAGAAATATTTGAAAACAGACAAATAAATAAAAAGGATAAATAGGAAAGCATGGAATGAAAAAGGAAATAGATTAGTGATACAACTATGGAAAGATTATATTACTGTTAGAACATTTTATTAAAAAAATGGTCTGAATGGTGGATGATGTTTAAGGAAAAATATAAAAACATGTTTTTACAGTGGTAATAAGAAAACCATGGAAAGAAAAATGTAAAAGAACATATAATGATGCATTGGGATATTTAGAATTTAAATTATAGAAAGTACTTTGATAAATAAGAATAATTATATGAAAGAAATCAAGAAAAATACAAGAATTGTTATGTTAGTAAATATATTTTACAAAGAAAAAGAAAAGTATTGAGACACTTAAACAGATAAGTAAAGAAAGTTTGTATGGTATTGAGAGAAATAAAAAATGTAAAAGGAGAAACAGAAAGAACTCTGGAAAAGATTATGAATAGTCTAGTGCAATATCTGCAAGAAATTTTTAAAGAAAAAAAACAAGGTAATGAAAAAGCATTGAAAGTAAAAAAAGTTAACAAAAAAAGAGAATAAAGAGTTGGAAAAGGAAATTTCTTTAAATGAGCTAGACAGAGTATTAGAACAAGTAAATATAGATTCAGCTGCAAGACCAGTTGGAGTAGGGTATGAAATGTATAAAAATTTAAGTGATTGGCAAAAAAATATTTTTTAAAGATTGTGAATGATTGGTTAAATCAAGGTTTTATGTATATAAGAATTATTTAGAGGAATACTTAAATTCATATGGTAAAAGGAATATAGAAGACAGTTAAAAAATGAAGACTGATAGTATTATGAAAGTAATACAAAAGAGATTTGAAACAAAAATTAAAAATATTTTGGAAAATATATATATATATATATATATGTATATACATACATATATATATATATATATATATATATATATATATATATATATATATATATATATATACTAAAGGAGAAGGGTTAACAAGAATTATTAACGCTAGATATATTGTTAGTGATATTACAAATAGAAATGAAGAAGTAAAAGTTATGATAGGAGGCCTTAATAAGACATTTGACAGAACTGGACATGAAATTTTATTTCTAATAATAAAATAATATAAAATAAGTGAGAAAGTCAGGAATTATATACATCAGTGTGTAGTAAAAATAAAGTAAAAATACGTATAAGTGGCTGGTTAAACCAAGAGGTACTTATGAAGAGTGGTGTAAGACAGGGATGTCCGATGAGTTGTATACTCTTTACACTAGTTATGAATGTGATAGCATGTAAAATAAATTACAAAATGTGTGGTATCGTTTGGAATTGTGTAATAAATTTGTTTTAATTACTGCTGTGTTGGGTTCGTTTTCGTACACAGTTCTTGCACAGTGTGGACTTGACTGTTGGTTACACTCAGTGGTTTGCTGTGAGTATCTTTCCTGGCTGGTCGGATCTCCTTGTTCCCTTGGTGATTTTGGTGGTTTGACGTTTCTGGTTCAAAATGTGTGGGGTATATAACACATGAAGGGTTAAGAATTCTAGTTCTGTTAACATATGCAGATGATATTATAATAATTGCAAAAAGACTTGGATAAAAAGTAATATTTTGCACAAATGCATGTCTAGAGGTGATAGGGATGACTTTAAATGAAGAGAAGAGTAAAGGTGTAGGTGATGTAGTAAAGATAGGGGATATATGTTTTACAATTAATGTTTTTTTCTATTGGATATAAAATTTGGGAATAAAGATGCAAGTAGAATTCAGTGGCAAAAAAGAAACAAGAGCATAAGTAAAGCAAACCTGTCTTTTCTGGAGAGCATATAAATTATCATTCAGAAAAAAGGCTTATTTGATAAATTCAATACTGATGGGAGACATAGCTACTTCGCAAGTGCATTTATGTTGCCAAGAGTATTTGAAAAAAAGAATTATTGCAGAGAATTTTTCTTTTATATGGGGTTTTAGATTAAACCCAGTAAAAAGAGGAGTTTTTGTGTAAATAAAGAAGAAGGAGGTATAGGTTTAATTAACCCAGTGGTTTATACTGCTTCATTAATTTTTTTTACAAAGTGTGTTAAAGTGGATAAATGCAAAAGATGATAGATTGGTAGTAAATTTGTATAAATATAACTGATAAATTTGAGGTATGTTAAAAAAGAGAGTTAAATGAAGAAATAATAAAATGTTACCAAGGTATAAAATAACTGGATAAAATAAACATGGGTATGATTAAATATGGATATTATGAGAATAGAAGTAAAGAATATGTTAAAATATTAAATAAAAAATAGTTTATATTATATTGGTTGTATGGAATGAAAGAATAAACCATCCTCATCAGCCCTCTTTTCAACATTTTCTACATGGGGTCGGGGTGTGAAGGCTGCCAGCCTAGCCAGATAGAATTTTGCAGATAATTCTGTCATTTGTAATTATGAATGTAAACTACAGGCTTGTTGTCTTAAATGTAAAGAAATAGTGTTACATATATAACTGGAAATAAATGAAACAACAGTGCTCTCTACTGACCAAAGTAAATCATGTTGTGACCCTTTGATGTAGAGAGTGGTGCCGAAGGGTCTAGATGAAGAAATTCTTTATGTTGTTTTAACCAAGAGTTAAATTGCTAGATTTAAACATGCAAATGTATTTTTATTGCTTTGTTTCCTGACCAGCTGCAAGATAACAAAAGGGGATGTTAAGAATGTAAGTGCAGTTTCTGTTAGCCTGGGAACTCAGGGAAGTGTGAAGAATAATGCAATGTGTAGCCTGAGAACCCCAGGAATGTGTGAAGAATAATGTAATGTGAATCAGAACTGCAATTTCAATTTAAACAGAGAGAACCAGAGATAATTAAGCATTTTTGTCGTGACCATCCAAATCATCAGCACTCTGCCTGTTTTCTTATGTAAGTTTATCTTAGACTTGTGTTTTCTTTTAGAAATAGCTAGAAACTAGAAAGATTAGACTAAGTGTTTTTCTGTGATGTCAGAACTGTACTACTGAATTATTTTAAGTATTTCTCTGTGATCTCTAAACTCTTGACTAGCACTGTGTAGTAAGACGTATTATCTTTCATTTTATTATTTATTATTGAATATTTTAAAACCTTTCAACAATGGCTGTTTTGTGTAGAGATAATTTAAGCTTTAGAGTCCTTTGCATATTTATAGTGATTACTGTACCAAGTCACTCTGGGGCGACCACGGTGGTGCAGTGGTTAGCAATGCCACCTCACAGGAAGAGGTTCTCTGGTTCGATTCTCAGCTGAGGTGCCTTCTGTGCGGAGTCTGCATGTCCTCCCTGTAGTCGC
This sequence comes from Protopterus annectens, assembly GCF_019279795.1. Classification (NCBI taxonomy): domain Eukaryota; kingdom Metazoa; phylum Chordata; order Ceratodontiformes; family Protopteridae; genus Protopterus; species Protopterus annectens. The sequence goes on from NC_056741.1 coordinate 541,888,556, forward strand.
ATGGGTTTCTTCCGGGTGCTCCGGTTTCCTCCCACGTCCTAAAGACATGCTGTAGGTGGATTGGACACTCTAAATTGGCCCTAGGTGTGAGTGTGTGTGTGTGTGTGTGTGTGTGTGTGTGTGTGTGTGTGTGTGTGTGTGTGTGTGTGTGTGCGTGTGCGTGTGTGTGCTTTCTGTGGAAGGTTGGGCGCCGGGCTGGCAACTCGACACCGTAAAACTCCACTGCCAATCATGAGCAGACAGATGATCCACTGTGGCGACCCCTAACCGGGTAAAGCTGAAAGAAGAAGAAGACTGTACCAAGTCACTCTAATAAGCCTTGACTGTTTAGTTATACTACCAGTTGAATAATAATATTGCACAGTAATAATTGGACACCCTTTTAAGGGCCTTTGAGTAGCTGATAAATATTAGTTGAGTGGTGGCAGGTGGTGGTACCATATAGTCTGGGTAACAGAGGCACAGCCGGAGAACCTGTGCCAGCCTTTCCCAAGAGTGTCTTTGTAGTTGTATAAACTCTTATCTCAAAGTGTGTATGTCTGTCAGCTAGTTGGGCAGGGACACAAAGCTTTGGTTGGACAGAGAGGGTGCTAGAGGTTTTAGCTTGCCCAGTTAGGCTGAGATCTGGACCCTATAGCTGTGCCAGTGGGGAGTCTTATTGGGGACCTGGAGAGCAAGGGAGTGACCAACCCCAGAATGACTGTGATCTCTGTGTGCTCGTAAGGGAAATTGCACTTTACTGTGTGTATTTGTTATCCTTTCCTTCATATATGAGATGCCCTCTCTGGTGTTAGTGGTGAGGATTTAGGCTCCTTGATTGCTGGGCCAGGGCACAGGCTTCACATATTAATTGTTTGGCAGTGGTGGGATATCCACATCACATATTAATTGGTGGCAAATACTAATTGGCTTTTAGTGGTGTGGGTGGAGTGAATTCCTGTAGCTTGTGTGCAGTGAGCTTTGAAGGTGTTTTGTACTCTAAAACAGCCACGCGGTGAATACTCAGAGTTCGGATCACAATTGCTTTTTTTTTTTTTTGTTAGCTTAGTTAGTCAGGGTGAGCAGGCAGCATGTCAGCAGAGGAGTATGAAAAGCTGAGAAGGAACCATCTGGCAGAGATGTGCCAGGCTAGGGGACTGGTGCATGGAAACCTGACTAAGACAGACCTGATTGAAGCCGTGGTTACAGATGCATCAGAAATCAGCAACCAGGAGGACAATCAGACTGGCAGTGGAGATATAATTCCCTCATTGAATGGACAGCTCAACCTTTCTGCAGTGGATTTAAAAATCCATCTGGAGCTAAAGAGAATTAAGTTGGGTTGAAGGCCAGGCGTTTGGAGATAGAAGCCGAGGAAAAGGAGAGGCAGAGGAAGCATGAGAGTAAAACGCTGACTCTTTGCCAGAGTCATGGAGGTAATGGGGAAGGGAGTAACTGGACCCCAGAAGCACAACAGGTCAGTAAATGTCTTCTGCAGTTTAAAGAGGGGGATCATTTTGATAGTTTCATTCATATGTTTGAGAGGGTATGCAAACAGTATAGTGTTGACCAAAGGCTCTGGGTACAGTTCCTGACCCCCTTACTCCATGGTAAAGCTGTAACTGTATTGTGTAAAGTATCTGATGTTGCATGTTTTGATTATATTGCTTTAAAAAATTGTCTATTAGAGTTTTTTAAGCTAACACCTGAAATGCATAGGAAAAAGTTTAGTGAGCATAGATGCAAGGCAGATGAAAGTGTGTGTGAATATGTTGCTGAATTGAGCACTTATTTCCATAGGTGGGTGAGTGGATGTCAGGTTACCACTTTTGAAGGGCTGGCAGACCTTTTGGTGAGGGAACAAGCCCTTAGCACTTTGCCTGCGGACATGAGAATCTGGTTAGCTGATAGACAATGTGCTACTTCAGATGAGTTGGGGAAGAAGAGAGACCTATACCTGGCAAGCAGGGCAGCCCTGCACAGGAAGGGGACCCCCAGTACTGCTCATGGGTCTAAAGGAACCCATGGTTGTCAACACAGACTGCCCCAACAGACTCTGCCAGTAGCAGGGGAAGCCACAAGTCCAAGTACACGTCCAGGAGCTAGGGTTAAATGTTTTAAATGCAACCAGTGGGGCCATGTGGCATACAGGTGTCCACGGAGGCAAGGTGGGGAACAAAAGGTGAGGGAGCCAGTAAGTGGGAAAGACAAAATGCCAATAGTAGGTTGTCTTGAGACAACAGGGGTACTAAACTACCATCCTGCAGATGTCCTGAGAGGGAAGGATTTGGATGAGGCAGTACCATGTGCTTATGCAGTTACACGCAGTCAGGCTAGGAGACAAGCATGTGGGTCTGGTAGCCTGTGGAAGACCCAGACAGACTGCATACTTGCAGCCAGGACTGGTGAAGTGGTTACTTCAGGGAGGGAGCTACCCTGTAGCAGTGAAACTGAAGGTGAGCCACAGCTGCTTGGGGGTACTAATGGCCCCTTGGACAGAGTGACTGCAAAGGTAGACGTGAGTAGTAGTACCCAGGCTGACAGTGAGGCACAACTGTCAGAGGATGCCAGACTTCCTGTGGAAGGGGAGCTGGGAAGGGTTAGAAGGAGAGAGTTGAGACAGGCTCAGCTCTCAGACCCTACATTGCAAGGCCTGAGGCAGGTAGCTAGGGAGGAACCTGATTCTCAAGGAAAGGGGGAATCTGTATACTGGGACAAAGGGTTACTATACAGAGAGTGGAACCCTGAGGGAGGTAGTGCCTAGAGCCTACTGTCTGGCACTTCTAGCCATAACCCATGATATTCCCTTTGCAGGTCATATGGGTATAAAACATACAAAGAGGCATATTATGCAGAACTTCTATTGGCCTAGAATTTCCAGAAATGTTGCAGGATACTGCAAGATCTGTGAGCAGTGCCAAAAGGTAGGCAAGGCAGGGGACAAGGTGAGAGCTCTTTTGATGCCTTTGCCTGTGATTGAGGAGCCATTTAGAGGGTAGCTATGGATACTGTGGGTCCTCTGAGTACCCCAAGTTCCACAGGGAAAAAGTATATCCTAGAGGTAGTGGATTATGCTACACAATCCCCTGAGGCAGTGGCTTTGTCCTCCACTGAGGCAAAGAAGGTGACAAATGCTTTGTTAGATATTTTCAGCAGGGTAGGTTTCCCAAAAGAAATACTGTCTGACAGAGTTGCCAATTTCATGTCAGACCTGCTGGGTTGTCTGTGGAAGTCCTGTGGGGTGAAGCACATGAAGACCACCCCCTACCATCCCCAGACTAATGTTCTTGTTGAGAGGTTAAACTCTACAATCAAGTCCATGCTAGCTCTCATCCTTATAATCCATTCTTACTCTGCTGTCTCTGTTTTATTTCTGATGTCTCCCCCTTTTCATTCTTGGGGATTATTTCCATCACCATGATCTTAAATATTTGTGTATGATCAATTGTAGCTACATGTTTGGCTAAGACATTGGATTCAGCACCCCTGGATATATCATACAGATGTTCTCTCATGCATTCTTTTAACGTATGATTTGTTTTCCCTATGTAGACTGAATACCATCTACTACAGTAAGCCGTATAGACAAGGTCAGTTGTATTGCAGTCCGCTGTTAACTTAAATTCCCATACTTTACCAGTGTCTGGGTGAGTAAACTTGCTTGATGTGAAGTTGTTGTATGTCGCCGTTCATTCTTTACTGATGGGTTCAGAGCCAATCCCTCAGCTCCGAGTCGGCATCTACTGCAAAGCTCGAGGATTTCAAGTAGCTCGAGGCCAAGTCCCTATCACATGATGCACCCTGAGTTACCTCAGATCTAGTTTGCCACTGCAACTGATCAGATGGTCTTGCTAGCTCGGGCCAGTAAAAACTTTAATTTCATTATATTTACTAAAATTGTTGCTAGTTTATAGTTAAAATAATTATATATTTAGATTAGATAAGCTCTTATAGCTTTATCTGTAGTGTTCCCTTCCCTGTGTGCTTTCTTTATTATATATTTGGCCTCGTTTTTTCATAGGCCTGTTTAAATTTCTGTTTCAATTTTCTGACTAAAAAAATTGTTATTCTGTGACCCTTTTGGTCACATTTGTTATTAGTATAATATTGTGTGTTTCTTAGTGCCTTTTCAGTGACCGTTTGTCATTTTTTTCCTAAAGAGTATTTCATAATTATTAGACTTAGGTGTGTGAATATATTAAGCTTGTGTGTTATTTAGAAGGCTTGTTAGTAGTTATAGATGTAATGTGATCCTGTCTCGCCTGCATTCTGTACTGATGGGTTCGGAGCCGATCCTCGGCTCCGACTCAGCACACTATACTATAGAATGAAGTCTCTTATTGGCTGAGCTATCCCACATCCCAGGATGCACCACCACTGCTTCCCCAGATCTTGTTTGCCGCTTCTACAGCAAAGACGTGGTCTCGGACTTGGCTGAGCTAAGTGCTTGTTACTTAAAAATTTCTGTCGGGAATTTTTTTGCTAATCTACCCAAAAGCTGTTTTAACAGCTATTTGTTGTTGTGTGACTGTGAGATTGTGTATTTTGTGGTAAAATTGTCTTGGTTTGAGGGAAAGGATCCCGTTTAAGTTAGAGGGGCCTTGCCCTCGCACGTTGTTGAAGCTTTTTAGTGTGAGTCTTTCTTCAAGTGATCCCGTTTAAGTTAGAGGGGCCTTGTCCTCAGTTTACGTGTTTCCTTTTGTTAGTGTATTAAAAGATTTTTTCTGTGGTAGTGTTTTGTGGTCAACATGTCGAAAGAGCACAGACCCTCAGGATTCAAAAAATGCTCTAAATGCAGTTACAAAATGTCCATTACGGACGACCACTCTTTGTGCGTTTATTGTTTAGGCCCTAAGCATCTTCAGGATTCATGCAGCGTTTGTCACGCTTTTTCCTCCCGCGTCCTCCAAGAGAGGAAAAACAAATTGATTTTAAAAGGGCTTATCACCCCTTCCTTTGAGGAGGCTTTATCTTCTTCCTCTTCACCTTCAAAGAAGAAGAAATCGTCGGCTCCGACCAGCCCGTCGGAACCGGCTACAAAAAAATCTCCACGGACTTCAGAACCGAGGGCGGAACGGTCTGCCTCGATGCCTCCAGCCTCGACTCCTCTGGCTTCGGAACCGACGGCTAGAGCTTCGAGAGGCGGGTCACCTTCATCGGCTTCACTGTCTTCGGAGCCGATGAGAGTTGCCCGCTCAGACTCTTCCCCTTCGGCGCTGAAGTCCACTTCGGCTCCGAGGGAAATTGCAATGGTTGTGGAGTCTCCCTCTGCACCGATATTTATCGAGATTATTCGGAGCCGGTCCCCCAGTCCTTTGGAACCAGTGGAGAAGTCGACTCGAACTCGTTCGATCTCTTCTCGGTCTTCGAGAATGTCAGATTCGGACATAGACAGGGTGCTTCAAAGGCTGTTTCAGTCTCCGGTCTTTCAAAAGCTGGTTTCGGCTCCAGCCCAGTCGGCTCCGGAGCCGGTTGCCCACCCTGTTGTCTTGGTTCCTCCTCCAACAGCCTCGGCACCGTTGGAGTCAGTGCTGGTGGAGCCAGTGGAGGTTTTCGGGTTGGTTCCGACCCTTACTCCAACCCCGCCCTTCGGGTCGGAGTTCGGTACACAGACCTCCTCTGTCAGCCCCGGGGGTGACGCTTCGGGACCGATGCTTTCGATTCCGAGCCTCCCTCTCGGTGCGTCAGCTGCGGGAGTGCCGTCTACTGCTGTGGCCTCGGGGGTTAGACCTTCCCAGGACTCTGGGGGTCCTGCCTTCAGGGCCATGAGTAGTGCTTTGGCCAAATCTTCTTTGGCCACCTCCACCGTCACACCTTCACCTTCCCTTGGCACGGAGACTGGTTCCTTTGTAGTCCCCCTGTCTCAAGACAGCGGAGCCCTGGGGCCTGAGGCCACCCCCATCGGGGGTTCCCTCCTTCCTGAAGGTCCCTCCGAAGCATCTTCAGAGGAGCCTCCCAGGAAGAGACAGTGCAAGAGGAAGCACGTCGACTCCCATGATGAGTCTCTCACCTCGGACACCGACCTCGATGATGCGGAGGGGTCCCCCAAGTCGTCCTCGGATGATGTCTCCTTTGCAGACATTTTGGAGATCTTGAAGTAACGAGGTGACTGGTAGTCCAAACCCCCTTCTGCTGAGGAGTCAGTATTCCTCAAGGCCTTCGGGGCTCAGCCCTCCGCCTCCTGGGTGTCTCCACCCTTCGATGAGCTTCTGGATTTGATCTCTCGAAGGGCGTGGGAACACCCGGATTCTGTGGAACCGGTGCCAGCTCGCCCCAATAAATTTCTCTCAGCACCCCCTGAAAAGGATTTTCTCTCCAAAGGTGTGGCTGTAGATGCCCTGGTGGTGGCATCTGCTACCCAACAAGATGTGGCAGAGGCTTCAACGTCCGTCCATCCTCCTAATAAGGAGTCTAGGAGCATGGATCAGTACGGGAAGCGCACCCTTACTTCAGCAACCTTTACTTTAAGGTCTCTGAATTATTTGACGCACTTCACCAGACTTCAGAGGGATCTGGTCAAGGAACTTTCAGATACCCTCTCTGGTAACTTACCTGAGCAGTTGGCCCAGACGGTTAACTCTCAGCTGGCTACCCTATCATCGTAATCGAACTCGTCCATGAGGCTCATTTCATATGCAGCCAAGGGGGCGAGCAAAGCGTCGGGAACAGGCGTTGCTCTACGAAGACACGCCTGGCTCCATCTGTGTCATTTTGCGGAGGCCTTTAAGTCTTCCTTTGCCGACGCTCCTTTTGATGGGTCCTCTCTGTTTGGACCCAAGGTAAAGGACACCTTGACTCGCTGTGAACAAGAGGGTAAGACTTTAACTGCCATAGGGGCATGGTTTTCCACTCCCTTCAGGCCTTATCCCAAGGCTAGAAGAGGGGGGAAAATGTGGTTCCGTAAATCTCAAAAGCCTTACTCTTCGCAGCAGAGCGACCCCTTTTCTAGAGGCAGAGGAAGGGGAAATTTTTCAGGAAGACGCCGTCCCAGAGGCGGCGGAGGCCCCCGCAACACTGGAGACCGCGAGTCCTTTCGTGGCTCCTCAACCTTCCAGCATCCCTGAAGGAGTGCCCGACTGTGCAGCTCCGGAGCCAGTCGGGGGTCATTTTTCGAAGCACCTAAAGGCCTGGGAGAGTATCACTCTGGACCGATGGGTGCTCCGATTCATCGCTGGAGGTTACACCATCCCTTTTTCTCAACCCCCCCCCCCTCCATCCCAAAAAATCCCGGACCCGCCACCCAGTCAGTGGGATCTTGCAGCCAACGAAATATCAAAGCTGCTTCAAAAAGGAGTCATCCAACCTGTCCCCGCAGGCCAGACCAGATGACTTACTCAAGATTCTTTTTGGTGCCAAAAAAGACCGGGGACTTGAGGCCCATTTTGGATCTCAGCAAGCTAAATCGATCAGTGAAAAAGTCCAAGTTCCGGATGGTCACCTTGCAAACCATTCTCCCGCTGCTGGAGAAAGGTGTTTGGATGTGCTCCATAGATCTCAAGGACGCCTATTATCACATCCTGATAGATCAGGCGTCCAGGAGACACTTGCGCTTCAGCCTGGGAGACAGTCATTTCCAGTTCCGTGCACTGCCCTTTGGTCTCACCACAGCCCCCAGGGTGTTCACCAAATGTTTGGCGGTGGTGACTGCTCACCTGAGAAGTCTAGGATTCCAGGTGTTTCCATACCTAGACGACTGGCTCCTAACTGCCACTTCCAGGCGTCTACTCTTGCAAAATCTAGCAGCCACTATATCTCTAGGCAACTCCCTAGGAATCACCTTCAATTGGACAAAGTCCGTGTTGCTGCCATCTCAACGCATTCGCTTTATCGGAGTAGAGATAGACTCAAAGCAAATGCGAGTCTCTCTTCCTGCAGAGAGGATAGAAACACTACAGTCTCAAGTTCGAGCTTTGCTCCTCAGACGTCGAGCCCCAGCGAGGATGGTCCTACAACTGTTAGGTTCCATGTCGGCCACCGTCCTCCTAGTCCCCTTAGCAAGGTTACATATGAGGATTCTCCAGTGGCTCCTGTCAGTCCAGTGGTCTTATCAGGATCTCCCACTCAGTCACAACATTCTGATCACAGATACGTGCAAACAGGACCTTCGTTGGTGGCTTCTTTCCTCCAACCTGGATCAGGGGCGACCCTTCGTTCCACCACCTCCAGTGGCCACATTGACTACGGACGCCTCCCAGACGGGGTGGGGGGGACATAACCTGGGCAGGTCAGTCCAAGACAAGTGGCACTCCGACGAGAGTCTCCTCCACATCATCATACTGGAAATGAGGGCGGTGCTTCTATCGCTGCAAGCACTACACAGTTACCTCCCCCAGGGCAAGATTGCCATTCAGTCCGACAACATGTCGGTAGTCTGGTACCTGAACAAGCAAGGAGGGACCAGATCCTACCCCCTTTGCAGAGAGGCCATGAAGGTATGGGATTGGGCGATTGCGAACAAACGTTTTCTGGTAGCAGCTCACATTCCAGGGAGATCCAATGTGATAGCCGACAAACTGAGCAGAACTATTCTCTCTCCTCATGAGTGGTCTCTGAACGACAGAGTGGCAACTCAGATTTTCAGCAGATGAGGAACTCCTTGTTGCGACCTTTTCGCAACTCCCCACAACACGAAATGCCAACAGTTCTTCTCTCTCACCCCAGTTCCGGGTAGATTCCCAAGGACGCCCTAGTCCAAGCTTGGCCCACCGGTCTGCTATACGCCTTTCCACCGGTTCCCCTACTTCCCAAGGTGATCCAGAAGGCGATTCGCTTGGAGAGCAAAATGATTCTAGTTGCCCCATACTGGCCTCGTCAAGTCTGGTTTCCCTTTCTTCGCAAATATGCACTGGACGGCCCATGGTTCCTAGACCAAGTTCCGGATCTCTTGACCCATCAGTCGGGACAGCTTCATCAGTCCCTCCACTCGTTGAAGTTAACGGCTTGGCTCCTCCTCTTCCGACCATAGTCAGGAACCATGCTTTGGACCCGGAAGTCATACATATCTTGTCCTCGGCCCACAAGACTTCTACTAAGAAAATGTATAGCAGCAAATGGAAGAGATTTGCTATTTGGGCCCAACTCCGGGGCTTAGACCCCATGACAGCCCCGGTGTCAGAGGTTCTGAAGTTTTTAGCTTCTCTGTTCAACCAAGGTTTTTCGGTCTCTACCATCAAAGTTCAATTGGCGGCTATTTCCAATTTTCACGAGAGCATAGAACCACCTTTGATGAGCAACAAGTTGTGTAAAGCCTTCATGAAAGGTGCTGGGCTGCTACGGCCCCCCCCCATATCTCATCCCGCTCCGCCGTGGGACCTTAATGTGGTGTTAGGTGCTTTAACCTCTTCCCCCTTTGAACCGGCAGCAACTTGTGACTTAAAATTTCTTTCTTGGAAGACTGCTTTTTTAGTTGCAATTACATCAGCCAGGCGAGTTTCAGAACTTCAAGCCCTATGTGTTAAACCACCATACCTGGTTTTTCACAAGGATAGAGTATCCCTCAGACTGAACCCATCCTTTGTTCCTAAGGTTTGTTCTAATTTTTGTCTGCAGCAATCACTGGAACTTCCAGTTTTCTTCCCGAAGTATTCAAACAGAGCGGAATACATCTTTCACACCTTGGATGTCCACAGACAATTACGCTTCTATTTGGATAGGACGCACCAAGCACGAAAAACAGATCAGTTGTTTGTGTCCTTTTCAGACAGTAAATTGGGCAAAGCCGTCACGAAAGTCACTATTGCCAAGTGGATCAGAGACTGTATCAGTCATACTTACTTTATTTCTAACAAAGAGCTTATAGCTACAGTGAAAGCTCATTCTACCAGGGCTATGGCTACTTCGGCAGCTTTTCATTCCAAGCTTGCTATTAGTGACATTTGTGCGGCGGCTACGTGGTCTTCTCCTCACACCTTTATTTCTCATTACAAATTGGACGTGGCATCTCGGGGGCGAGCTTCCTTCGGTTCCACAGTTCTCAGGAGTGTTTTCCAGTGAGCCACCCAGGAATCAGGTGCTAGGGACGCTGTCCCATCAGTACAGAATGTAGGTGAGATAGGATCACATTACATCTTTTAGTTATGTACTTACCATAACTTTAGATGTATGGGATCCATCTCGCCTACATTCTTAATAACCCACCCTCCTTCCCCCTGTCTTGGAGATCAGAAGAGACCGGACGGTCCGAGTTCAACTGTTTCATCTCTTGAAACACCTGGCAATAGTATATCAACAGTCTATGTGTGTGTGCATGTGTGTGGACAAACAAGATCTGGGGAAGCAGTGGTGGTGCATCCTGGGATGTGGGATAGCTCAGCCAATAAGAGACTTCATTCTATAGTATAGCGTGCCGAGTCGGAGCCGAGGATCGGCTCCGAACCCATCAGTACAGAATGTAGGCGAGATGGATCCCATACATCTAAAGTTATGGTAAGTACATAACTAAAAGTTAGCCTTGGTTTTAAAGGCTTGTGTGTGTGTGTGTGTGTCTGTGGTTACAGTTAGCCTGTTTTTTTATTAGAAGGCTTATAGTTAGCCTTAGTTTAAAAGGCTTGTGTGTGTGTGTTTGTGTGTGTGTGTGTGTGTGTGTGTGTGTGTGTGTGTGTGTGTGTGTGTGTGTCTGTGATTATAGTTAGCCTGTTTTTGTTAGAAGGCTATTCTATATTTGCTGTTGTTGGTGTGTCCATTTCCGTTATGGCTAATGACAAGGACAAACGCTCTAAGTCAGGGTTTAAAAAATGCCCTAAATGTGGGCAGAAAATGTCGGTTACAGACTGCCATGTGAATTGTGTATACTGCTTGGGTGCCTTGCACTTACAAGAGATATGTGCTTTATGTCATTCCTTTTCCTCTAAAGTCCTCCAAGAGAGAAAAAGGAAGTTTGTTGAAACCTTCCTTTCAGAAGGCTTTGAGTGACCAGGATGGATCTAGTAAGTCCTCAAAGTCCTCCAAGACATCTGGAGAATCAGTAAGCCCAAAAAATCTAAAGAGTCTGTGACATCGGCTCCACAGGTCTCTGAGCCAACTGTCTTCTCTTTTCGGAGCCGGTCCCCGGTCTTGGAACCGGTATCCGTAACTCCTAAATCGCCTATTCTCAGTTCGGTACCATCAGTCCGATCATCTCGATCTTCTGTGAGCCTATCTGATTTGGATGTGGATCGGGTGGTGCAGAAGCTTTTACAGGCACTGGCCTTTGCCAAATTGTTATCGGCTCTGACCCAGGTGGCTTCAGAGCCAAAGACCCCTTTGTCAGCTTTATCTATTCCTCCTCCGAGCCATACCGGTCCTTCAGAACCAGAGGAGTCAGACCTGCTGATTGTGGAACCTTCGGAGCCGATGCCTGCTCCAGTGTCTTAGGCTCCATTCACTCTGACGTCCTCAGCGCTGATCGAGGACTCTAGGAGCCAACACTCTCTGGTCGGGTCCGGGGAGGATAGTTGAACAGACTTGTCGGTTCTGACTTTGCCTCTCGGGGCTTTGACTCGGATGAGCTTGGCTCCTACCTCAGGCTCGGAGCCCACTGTCCCAGTGCCGGGGTTATCGATGGTTTCCTCGGATCCGTCGGTCCCTGCACATTGGAGCAGAGGTGCCTTTGAAGCCATGATGAGAGTTATGTCTCCCAAGACATCCTGAACTTCGAGTCTGGCTTCTTCATCCCCCAAAGCACTTGAGTCTGCTTCTGCCTCACAGATCCTTGCTAAGTGCAGAGACCCAGTGCCTCAGGAAGCCCCATTGGGTGGCCCATGCTCTTCCGAGACCTTCCCAGAAGCTCCCACTGATGAGGTTCCGAGGAAGAGAGTGTGTAAGAGGAAACACTTGGACTCCCCTCAGGAGTCATTAACATCTGACACTGACTTGGATGGATCAGAAGCGTCCCCACAGTCCCCCTCTGAGGAAATCTCATTTGCTGAGATACTTGAAATCCTTAGGCAGAGGTGTGACTGGCAGTTCACCTACCCTACTGAGGATGAGTCGGTCCTCCTAAAGACTTTCGGTTCTCAGCCCTCCACCTCTTGGGTGTCTCCGCCCTTCAAGGAGGTGATGCAGCTGGTCTCACGAAGGGCTTGGGAGTCTCCAGATAATATGGAGCCTGTCCCTAGGAGGCCTAATAAGTTCATTTCTGCTCCCCTAGATGCATTTTTCTTGACAAAAGGTGTGCCAGTTGATGCCATTCTGGTAGTGGCAGCCACCAAAAAGGAAATGTCTGAAACGTCCTCATCTGTCCATCCTCCTAATAGAGACTCCAGGATCATGGATAGATATGGGAAGCACATATTTAGTTCAGCGACTTTTGCTATCCGTTAGCTTAACTATTTAACACATTTTACCAGACTACAAAGTGATCTCCTTAAAGAGATAGGAGATACTCTTCAGGGTACAGTAGCTACGGGAGCTACAGACAAAGTTGCCACCCAGCTTGCTACCCTCAATTCTATAGTGAACTCGTTCATGCGCCTCATTTCTTTTGCAGCTGATGGAATGGGTAGGGCAGTGGGTACAGGAGTTGCTCTTAGGATACACTCCTCTATGCGCTTGTGTTCCTTCCCGGAGCCCTTCAAGTCATCCTTCATGAATACCCCATTTGATGTCTCATCCCTTTTTGGGCCTAAGGTCAAGGAAACCTTAAGCAGGTGTGAGCAGGACGGAAAGACACTGTCTGCCATTGGGGTCCGTTTTTCCACCCCTACCAGACCCTACCCCAAGGGTCAAAGGGGAGCGAAAATGTGGTTCCGAAAAGCCCAAGGAGCCTTCCAGGACACTCGTGGTAAACCCCCCCATCCTGGGGCAGAGGAGGGAGCAATAACAGAAGATGCCACCCTCGCGGCAGAGGGGGTCCGCAACACCAGGGTGACAGAGATCACTTCTTTGGGAAGCCCTACCAGCGCTCCTGAAAGGAGGCCCAACTGTCTTGCTCTGGAGGCAGTCTAGGGGTCTCTTATCTTTGTACCAAACGTCTGTCTCAGAATAACAAACGACAACTGGGTACAAAGTATAATTTCCAGAGGATACTTCATCCCTTTCGCCACATCCCCTGCACTGACAAGGAAAATTCCAGATGTTCCACCCAGTTACAGGGAACAAGCAACAGTAGAGGTCCAGACGTTGCTAAGAAAAAGAGTTTCCAGCCAGTCCAAGCAGACCAGACAGGATCCGAAACTTACTCAAGATTATTTTTAGTTCCAAAAAAGACAGGGGATTGGAGACCTATATTGGACCTAAGCAGATCTGTAAAGAAAGAGAAGTTTCAGATGGTCACAATTCAGTCAAAACTTCCCTTCTTAGGGAAAGACAATTGGATGTGCTCGATAGATCTCCAGGATGCGTACTACCACATAAAGGCCAGGCCATCCAGGAATCATCTGCGCTTCCAGTTGGGAGCCAATCATTACCAGTTTCGAGCCCTGCCCTTTGGTCTCACTACAGCCCCCAGAGTGTTCACCAAATGCATGGCAGTGGTCATGGCTCACCTGAGACGTTTAGGATTCCAGGTGTTTCCGTACCTAGACGATTGGCTCCTTACCGCCACCATCAGGCATCAACTCTTTTAGGCCAGGGAGTCCACTCTGTCACTCTGCAATCACCTGGGCATTACAATAAACTCAGAAAAATCTGCCTTGTCGTCACCACAGTGTATCGTCTTTATCGGAGCAGAACCAGACACCACCACCACCATGCTAAGACTTCCAGTACAAAGAGTGTTACTTCTCCAACAGCGTGTCTGCATTCTAATATCCAAAAACAAAGCACCAGCATCAGAAGTTCTGGAATTGTTAGTAATGATGGCAGCAGCAATTCTAGCCATACCAGTGGGTCGTATGTCCATGTGGATACCACAATGGCTGTTGTTCACTCAATTGTCTTACCAAGAGCTCCCCATGTCTCACTTGATAATGATCACAAATTCCTGCAGAAAGGATCTTCAGTAGTGGTTGACCTCACTTCATGTTATGATAGGAAGCCCATTTGTGCTACCCCTCCAGTGGCCACAGTGATCATTTACGCATTTTCAGGGAGAGACAGTCCAAGGCACATGGACCGATCAAAAGACACATCTGTATATCAATGTTCTACTGATGAGAGCAGTACTTTTGCTGTTGCAGTACTTCCAGGGCTCTCTTCCCCTAGGAATGATTGCGATTCAGACGGACATGTCAGTGGTCTGGTATTTGAACAAATAAGGAGGAACCAGATCATACCCAATTTGTCGCAAGGCCCTCAGAGTATGGCAGTGGACTATTTCCACCCAGCGGTTTCTGTTAGCAACGCACATTCCAGGGAAATCCAATGTGATAGCAGACAAGTTGAGCAGAGTAATTTTGTTGCCCCACGAGTGGTCCCTCAAGATGGAGATAGCAGACAGGATATTCCGCAGGTGGAGCCAGCCTTGCTGCGACCTTTTTGTCAGTCACATGAACACCAAATGCAGAAGCTACTTTGCCCTGATTCCCCCTCTGTGAGAAGCTCTAAGGGACACACTCATTCACGATTAGTCCCCAAGCCTCCTCTATGCATTCCCGCCAATCCCAAAGCCTTAGTATTACAGAAAGCCAAAGCCCTGGGAAGGACCATCATTCTAATAGCTCCCTTTTGGCCTCATCAGATTTGGTTTCCCTTTCTTCGACTTCATCTTTTGGAAGACCCCTGGATTCCGGACCCAGATGTTCTTCGTGTTTCATTGTTGCAGTCATAACTGTAGGGTATTCCTGCCGGCAGGCAGCCCGAGGTCGGCCAGAATTCCAAAGTCTGGGTCCGGCGTTGGCTGTACCAGCAAGTACCCTGACGTCAGAACGTAGAGGTATAAAGCTGACAGCCGACGCCATCTTCTCCAGTCTTTCTTGCCGTGCGGTAGATAGCAGCTCGCAAGTTGTTGGTTGGCGGATTCTGAACAACGTGCTTTGCTTGTCGTCGGTCCGAAGACTTCTTCTTCTCTTCTCAAGCTAAGTACCCCCTTGGGGAAACTGTTTTCTTGCTCCTCCGATGTCAGAAAAAGTTAATAATTGTATATCGTGTGGAAAACAAATACCTCATAAAGATTTCCACTCTTACTGTCTTCCTTGCTTAGGCCCTGACCACGACGTTTCTTGCTGTCGGTTTTGTGCCAGGTTTAATTCTTGTACTATTAAGCGTAGGTACGATTGGGCCTTGAATTATTTCGGTAGATGGTTCAATTATAGGATGTCGTCGGAAACTTTACCGACAACTGGAATTCACAAAAAATGCAAGGACAAGGATAGGCCTCCGAGGTCCAAACAGGATACTTTGCAGCCGGAGCCAGCTTCGAGTTCGGCTGTCATCAGTGAGGCGCTTTTGCAGCCCCTGTCGTCAGCCACTTCGGAACTGATGGCCGACACAGACTCCCATGGGGAGCCAACTAGGCCCAGTATTTTATCTGCTGCAGGACCTTCGGACGTCGCTCCTTCAGATGGGTCCGGAACCGTTGTGCAGGTACCGGCTTCTGAAGGGGTTTTCTGGCCTTCTCATATTACTATTACTACAAAGACAAAGGCAAAGACTCCAGTTAAGCCAAGGGTTTCTTCTCAAGCTTCTACGGAATCAGCTCCCAAGACCCAGAAACAATTATTAAGGATGGCTGAAGATTTGCTTACTATGATTAGGGGTTCTCACCCCCCTCCTGAAAAAAGGCCTAGACAGGATATTCCTTATGATTCCTCTGATCAGGCATCTGTGTCATCAGTCTCTTCCTCTGACCAGGATTATTCTTTTCCTCCTTATGAGGATTCTGATGCAGAGGACTCTATTCCCTCTGCTTCTCCCCCTGAAGATTATTCTTTTGGGGAAACCTTGCATGAGATGAGAGAGCATTTTCATTGGGAGGGTCAGGATTATTCCGCTTCCAAGAAGAGACTTAGAGAATTTCTCCTTCTCCCACAACACAGACCTTTGGCTATTCCTCCTGTTCTTGATATTGTGGATGATGCTTTCTCTGAAGCTAACCTGAATCCTGATTCCTTTCCGCCTGCTCCTTCTAAGCCGGATAGATTTTACAGAGTCCCTGATTCCCATCAATTTCTGTTCAAGAACCCTTCTGCAGATCCTGAAACTATTTCTCAGGGCTCCAAGACTGCTAAGGCCGCTTCATCTAAAAATCCTACTCCCTCTGAAAAGGATTCTCGTGCCTTGGACAGATGGGGCAAAAAGGTGTATACTTCTGCTACTCTTTCTATTAGAGCTTTAAATTGCCAGTTTCATATGTTCAAGTATCAGCAATTTCTTTTGTCTGTTTTAAAACAAAAACTTTCAACCTTACCTGCATGTGCAGAGGACAAGAAATTACAGGATGTATTGCATGCAACTGAACAAGTTAGCAAACATAGTTTACATTGTAGTTTTGATGCCTTGGAGGCTTCTTTTAGGGCCGCTGCCTCTGGTACTGTTATCAGGAGACATGCTTGGCTTCGAGAGCAGAATTTACCTGAGCAAGTTAAGGCTAAATTGTTAGATGCCCCTGTTCAGCATGATGTTTTGTTTGGATCTAAAGATGAGGAGGTTATTAAAAAGATGGAGGATAAAGCTAAATCTATGCAGACTGTTAAAGATTTCTTACAAGTTCAGCCTCCTAGATTTTCTAGAAATTGGCCCTCCAAAAATTGGTCCTTTCCCACATCTAACAGGCCTCAAAGAGGAAGATATGGATGCTCCAGAGGTCGGGCTCAGGCACAGGCCTCTTACAGGTCCACACAATGGACTGCTTCTTCACCTAGAAGGGGAGAAGACAGATCTCAATCACAAAGGAAGCAGACCCAATGACTCTCTCTGTTGGGCTACAGGTCCTCCTTGCCTGGAAGCCCCTCTCGGAGGAAAACTTTCTCTTTTCTACCAAAATTGAACTCATATTACCCAAGACAAATGGGTTTTGGACGTGATTTTAAGAGGTTACAAATTCCACTTTCATACTCTGCCAAGATCTTTCGGTTGGCCAGATCTGCCAAAACATCAATGGTCAGAGGCCTTAAATAAAGTGGACGCTTTATTGGCCATGAGAGTGATAGAACCTGTTCCACTTTCAGAGATGGGAAAAGGTTTTTACTCAAGACTATTTCTGGTCCCAAGAAAACAAAACTCATGGAGACCTATTCTGGACCTTTCAGTATTAAACACCTTTCTGAAAATTCCAAAATTCAAGATGCTTACTCTACAACAACTTCTTCCAATGCTCTCTCAGGATGCTTGAATGGTGACATTGGACTTAAAGGAAGCCTACTTACACATTCCCATCAGGCAGGAACGCAGAAAATACCTCAGATTCAAGGCAGGTTCGAGGCACTTTCAATTCTCTGTACTGCCCTTTGGCTTATCTACTGCACCCAGACTCTTTACCAAGTGTCTGGCTCCAGTAGTAGCTTATTGCAGACTCCAAGGGATTCAAATTTACCCCTATCTGGACGACTGCCTTATTCAGGCAGACAGCAAAGACCTTTTACTTCAACATCTGCATTTTGTTCAACGTCTTCTCCTACTACTGGGATTTTCAGTGAACACAAAAAAGTCTTATTTGATCCCCTCTCAGCAAATGATCTTTTTGGGAGCTCTTCTAAACACAAGCTTGCAAAGGGCCTTCCTTTCTCCAGAAAAACAAATATAGCTGGCCTCAATTTTCAAAACCTTGGCTACTTTAACTCAGCTCACTGCAAGGAAATTCCTGCAGGCACTGGGCTACATGGCTTCTTGCATCCTGTCGATTCCAAATGCAAGGCTTCATATGAGAAAACTTCAATGGTACCTAAAGAGTGTATGGTCACAGCATTACCACAGTCTGAACACAATGATTCCACTGATTGCCTGCCTCCAAAAAGAGTTCCTTTGGTGGTCCAGGGCTTGTGCTTTAAACGAAGGGAATCCCTTTCGTCTGCCTCTACCTTCTCAGACCATAACCACGGACACTTCGGATTATGCTTGGGGAGCTCATTTTCTAGACATTTGCCAGCAGGGCTCTTGGAGAAAGAAGCATCTTCTCTGGCACATCAACTTGAAGGAAATGTTGGCAGTCCAAAATGCTCTTCTAGCCTTCCAGAATCTTTTGAAACCAGGGCCTCTTCTGATTCGTACAGACAATACCACAGTCATGTGGTACATAAACAAGCAAGGAGGCTCTCACTCTTACCCCCTTTGCAGACTAGCCATGAATTTATGGGACACAGCTCTAAATCAGAATCTGCATCTTCAAGCTCAATTCATTCCAGGAAAACAGAACCTCTTAGCAGACAGCCTAAGCAGAAACCTTTTGGATCCTCACGAATGGATGCTGGACACCAACTTATTCAGCAGGATTACTGCAGTTTGGGGTTGTCCTCAGATAGATCTGTTTGCATCCCATCTCAATCATCAGTTGCCTCTTTTGCACCAGGTCCTTCCACAAAACAGCTTGGAAAGTGGATGCCCTGTCATTCAGCTGGAGGAATCTTTCGGGATATGCCTTCCCTCCTCTTCCTCTTCTGCCTCGGGTGTTACTGAAAATAAAACAGGACAAACCCAAGATTATCATTTTGATAGCTCCAAATTGGCCTCGGCAGTTCTGGTATCCAACTTTAAAACACCTATTCTTGGAACCTCCTTGGATTCTACCTCTGATCCCTTCTCTTCTGTCCCAGCATCAGGGTCAGATGCTACACTCTCAAATCAAGACTCTATGCCTGGCATCTTGGCTCTACAAGGGCCTTTGATTCCTTCATCTCTTCCCAAACAAGTTTTGGATGTTCTTTTAGAAGCTAGGCGGCCTAGCACTAGAAAATCTTATGCTTCTAAATGGAAAAGATTTTGTATTTGGATGCAGGATCGAGGTTCTGATCCTCTTTTGCCTGATATTTCCTCCATTTTGCTTTACCTCTCTGACCTTTTGCTTAAAGGCCTCTCTTTTTCCTCCATCAAAATTCATGCTTCTGCTATCTCGGCTCATTTCAACACTGATCCTCCCATCTTTTCTCACCAGCTGGTGAGACAATTTTTGAGAGGGGCTAAGAACTTAAGACCTCCCAGAACTCCTCCTGTTCCTGCTTGGGACCTTAATTATGTCTTGGAGAAACTTACTTTGCCTCCTTTTGAGCCTGATGCGGCTTCGGATATCAAGTTCTTATTTTGGAAGACAGCTATTTTATTGGCATTGACTTCTGCCAGAAGGGTTTCAGAGTTGCAAGCTCTCATGGCTGTGGAACAATATATTATCTTCCACCAAGACAGAGTTTCCTTGAGGACCAATCCTACATTTATGCCTAAGGTGATTTCTAAGGTGGCTCTAAATCAGAATATTCACCTTCCTACCTTCTTTCCAAATCCTCAAAATAAAGGGGAAAGGATCTTACATTCATTGGACGTACACAGACAACTACGTTTTTACCTGGACAAAACTAAAGATTTCAGAAAATCTGATCAATTGCTTATCTCTTATGCCTCCAGTTCTCTAGGTAAGGCAATTTCTAAACAAACTATTTCCAAATGGATTGCTCATGGAATAAGGTTTTGTTACTCTCACTATGGCAAACAGATTCCAGGTATTGTTAGAAGTCATTCTACTAGAGCAGCTGCCACTTCAGCAGTTTTTCTCAGAGGAGTTCCTACCAAGGACATTTTGGAGGCTGCCACTTGGAGTTCAGTGCATACGTTTTCTAAGCACTATAATCTCCCTTTGTATTCTAAGTCTAGGGCAGGCTTTGCCTCTGCTGTTTTGCAGGGTCTTCTAGCTGCCCCTTCTTCTGCATAACCTCCTCCCTCATTCACAGCTTTGGGATTCTACCCTACAGTTATGACTGCAACAGTGAAACACGAAGAACATAGTACAGTTGTGTACACCTACTATAAATGTAGATGTTCGAGTGCCTTCACTGTTGCAGTCGGTGTTTCCCTCCCACCAATCCCCTGTTATTTTTGCTTGTTCTCTCTTCCACTTCCTTTGTGGTGTATTTGTGTTTATTTTTTTGGACACCTTCTGGTTATTTTGGGGGCTTCTGACATCTGGGGCAAGAAAGGCTGGAGAAGATGGCGTCGGCTGTCAGCTTTATACCTCTACGTTCTGACGTCAGGGTACTTGCTGGTACAGCTGACGCCGGACCCAGACTTTGGAATTTTGGCCGACCTCGGGCTGCCTGCCGGCAGGAATACCCTACAGATGTTATGTGATCCTATCTCGCCTACATTCTGTACTGATGGGCTCGGAGCCGATCCTCGGCTCCGACTCGGCACGCTATGCTATAGAGCGAAGCCTCTTATTGGCTGAGCTATTCTCTATCCCAGGATGCACCACCACTAATCCCCCAGATCTCGTTTGCCGCTTACAAGCTAGGACGTGGTCTCAAACTTGGCTGAGCTAAGTGCTGTTTTTTTCTAAAGTTTTCCTGTCAGGAAATTCTCTATTCTTACCCAAAAGCTGTTTTAACAGCTATTGTTGTTGTACGCGTGTTTTTTTTGTATAATTTTGTGGTAAATTTGTGTGTTTGTTTAGGGAAAGGTTTCCCGTTTAAGTTAGAGGGGCCTTCCCCTATTCCTTAGTAAGTTTCTCTTTTTTTAAGGAGGTCAAGTACCTGTTTAAGTTAGAGGGTTCTTGGCCCTCCTTTTTGGTGTTTGTGATATTTGTAGTGTATCGTTAAAAAAAAAAAAAAAAAAAAAAAAATTATAGTGTTGTTTAAAATCATTGTTTTTCTGACTAGATAGTGATTTTGTTCCACTGTTATAGTGACTGTTTTAGAGGCATTATGTCCAAAGAACATAGACCCTCAGGGTTCAAGAAGTGCACGAGGTGCAGTTATAAAATGTCTATAACCGATGATCACTCCTCGTGCGTATATTGTTTAGGCGCCAAGCACATACAGGAGTCCTGCAGCGTGTGTCACGCCTTTTCCTCTAGAATCCTCCAAGAGAGGAAGAATAAATTAATCCTGAAAGGGCTGATTAAACCCTCCTTCAAGGAGGCCTTATCTTCCTCTTCCTCTCCAACTAAGAAAAAGAAAGCATCGGCTCCGACCAGCCCGTCGGAACCGACTACTAAGAAATCCAGGCAGGCTTCTCCATCGGCTCCACGGACTTCGGAGCCGAGGGTGGAATGGTCTGCCTCGATGCCCCCAGTCTCGACTCCTCTGGTTTCGGAGCCGATGACTGGGGCTTCGAGGCGGGTCACCTTCATCGGCTCCACTGATTTTGGAGCCGATGAGGGTTGCCGGCTCAGACTCTTCCCCTTCGGCGCCGAAGCCCTCCTCGGCACCGAGGGGAATTGTTTTGGGATCTCTCTCGGCACCGATACTGGTTGAGTCCATTCGGAGCTGGTCCCCCAGTCTTTTGGAGCCGATGGAGAAGTCGGTTTGGACCCGATCGGTTTCCTCTAGATCTTCCAAGATGTCTGATTCGGACATCGACAGGGTGCTCCTAAGACTGTTTCAGTCTCCTGTGTTCCAGAAATTAGTTTTGGCTCTAGCCCATTCGGCTTCGGAGCCGATGGCCCAACCTGTAGATGTTAAGTTGTCTATCTCGCCTTCATTCTTGCTGGATGGGTTCGGAGCCGACCTCGGCTCCGACTCGGCCACTCTAAAAGCTCGAGAGTTGGTTCCACCGGCTCGAGGCTCCCCTTATATCCCACAATGCTAGGCGAGAGTTACCTCAGATATCGTTTGCCGCTACAGCGATCGAGGTGTTGGTTTTCTACCGGTTCTTGGTAAGTGACTTTCTTGTAAAGTTAGTGTATTTAAACCCCTTTAATTTTAAATTTTATACTTATTTCCTTAGTTTAGAGGAATTCTTGCCCTTTTTCTTAAAATTCCTGTTTTTCCCACAAGAACTTTAAGTTCTTCCTCGGGCCTTCAGGCCTTCTTCCTTCCCTATTGGGTGTGTGTGTGTGTTATTTTTCTTAATTTAAAACCTAGTCAGTTGTTTTATTTTAAGCTAAAACTAGACAGGGTGTAATCAGTGTGTTTTTGACTGTGTGTGTGATTGCACTTTCGGAATGTCTAAAGAATCAAAGGTCTCAGGCTTCAAGAAGTGTGATGCGTGCTGTCAGAAAATGTCTCTGACAGACGGTCACACTTCTTGTGTCTACTGCCTGGGGCCTTTGCACCTGCAGGACTCCTGTGCTGTTTGCCATGGCTTCAGTCCCAGGGTCCTGCAGGAAAGAAAAATAAATTAATTTTAAGAGGTTTACTCAAGCCTGAGGATTCCCTTACTGTGTCTTCAGGGAAGCCATCCAAGGCTTCTAGGTCTTCGGCTCCAGCAACTGAGCCGAGACCTAAGGCTTCTAAACCTCCACCTACATCGGCTCGCTGGAGCCGATGAGTCTCAGTCCACAGTTTCTGTGGTTCTCGCTCGGCTGGAGCCGAGGTATTAGAGATTCCGTGTCGGCTCCGACCAGATCTTCGGAGCCGACATCGAGGAAGAGGTCCAGGTCACCATCCCTTGGCTCCGCTCATTCGGCTCCAGGATCTCCCCTGCTGTCTGAACGGAGCCATAAATCTCCTCTAGGTCATCGAGGCTGTCGGATCATGACCTTCAGAGGGTAGTGAGTCGACTTCTTAAGTCCGAGGCACTGGCCCAGATGCTTCAGACCCGACTCATCAGTCGATGCCTGCCCCTGTCCATCAATATATTCTCCTCCGACTCCGCTGAGCTCGAGCCGGTCGTGTCGGAACCGAGACTGTGGTAGCGCGGAGCCGATACAATTGTCTTCGCTCCATCGCCGGCTCCGATTTCTTCCTTAGAAGAATCTCGCCGGACTTCCATCGCCGGCTCCGAGGGGTGAGTGGCATCGACCCTTGTCCGACCCGCTCTTCCTCTCGGAGCTTGGCTGGTGAGTTCGGCTCCGACATCGGCCTCGAGCCATCACTGTCGGTGCCGAGGGAGGTTCTCAGCTCGGAGCGGGACCTCTGGCTTTGCCTGACAGGGGTGCTCAAGGTCATGCGGAGTGTGTTAGAGCCTGGCTCTACTCCACAGTCGGCTCCGCCCTCCCTCACGGTGCCTCAGGTCAAGTCGACTCACTCCCTCATCCCGGACCGCAGAGAGCCAGCTCCTCAGGAACCCCTGTGGGGATTTCATCCTCTTCCGAGGCCTCTCCTGATTTCGCAGAAGAGCCCCCTTGGAAGAGGAAGTGTAAGAGGAAACACATTGACTCACCTGAGTCCATCACATCTGACACAGATTTAGATGATTCCGAGGGTTCCCCCCGTTCCCCTTCTGAAGATGTCTCCTTTGCAGACATTCTAGAGATCCTGAAGCAGAGGGGAAATTGGCCAGCCCTTAACCCTTCGGAGGATGAATCTGTGTATCTTGAGGCGCTTGGCTCTCCCTTCCACCTCCTGGGTGTCCCCCTTTGACCACCTCATGCAGGTGGTTGCTAAAAAGGCATGGACGGCTCCTGATTCAGTGGACCCCACTCCCAGGAGACCCTCCAAATTCATAACGGCACCAGCAGACAAACAGTTCTTGACAAAAGGAGTTTCTGTGGATGCTATGGTGGTAGCTGCTGCCACTAAGAAGGAACTAGCTGATCCTTCAGTACCTGTCCATCCACCTAACAAGGAATCTAGGTCCATGGACAGGTACGGAAGCGGATGTTCTCGCCAGCTTACATTTACTATGCGCTCGCTGAACTACCTGTGCCATTTCACTGCCTTCAAAGGGACTTGATTAAAGAAGCGGTGACATGTTGAAGTATCCTACAGCTGCGGGTTTTCAAGATAAAATGAACACTCAGCTGGCTACCCTTAACTCCATAGCCAACTCCTCCATGCCTCCTTTCTTATGCGGCTGATGGAGCGAGTAGGGCCGAGGGACAGGTGTGGCCTTACGTAGGCATGCCTGGATGCGGCTATGCACTTTATGGACCCCTTCAAGACGTCTTTCACTAACTCCCCGCTTGATGGATCATCTCTTTGGTCCTCAAGTGAAAGAAACCTTGACTAGGTGCTAGACTGATGGCAAGACTCTTTCTGCCGCCGGAGTCCGCTTTTCTACTCCTTCTAGGCCTTACCCCAAAGGCCAGAAAAGTGGGAAAATGTGGTTCCAGAACAATCTCAAGGGACTTCGCCTGACGCACAAAGTCGCTACCCGCCAGAGGCAGAGGCGGAATAACAATGGTAGACGCCGCCTCGAGGCAGGGGGCTCCAGAGAACCAGGGCAATCGAGAAGCCTTCTCTGATAAGCCCTTTCAGCATCCCTGAGGTGTTGCCCGACTGCCCACCTTCGAGGCAGTCGGGGAAGGTTGCCACTGTACCCAAAAGCCTGGCTATCCCTGACTCAAGACAAATGGGTACAGTCCGTCATTTCCGAAGGCTATTCTATCCCCTTTCTTCGCATTCCGAATCTAATCAAAAAAATCCCTTCCAGATGTTCCACCCGCCAAAGGGATCTAGCGGTTTTGGAAATTTCAAAACTGCTTGCAAAAGAGCAATTCAGCCAGTTCCAGCAGACCAGCAAGGATCCGAATCTACTCAAGGTTCTTTTAGTTCCAAAGAAAACAGGGACTGGAGACCAATTTTGGGTCTCAGTATCTTGAACAGATCAGTCAAGAAAACAAGATTTCGGATGGTCACGCTGCAGTCCATCCTTCCCTATTGGGAAAAGGAAACTGGATGTGCTCTATAGACCTTCAGGATGCGTACTATCACATAAAATGAACAGACGCCCAGAAGATTCCTCCGCTTCAGGCTGGGAACCAGTCATTTTCAATTCAGGGCCCTGCCCTTTGGTCTCACCACTGCCCCCCGGTGTTTACCAAATGCATGGCAGTGGTAGCTTCTCACCTGAGACGACAAGGATTCCAGGTGTTTCCATATTTGGACGACTGGCTCCTCACAGCTCCCACCAAGCATCTCCTTCTGATGGCCAGGGATTACACTTTTCGCATTTGTCAAAAGTTAGGCATTTCAATAAATTGCGAAAAGTCTGTTTTGTCGCCTTGTCGTACTATTACCTTCATAGGTGCAAATCTAGACACAGTAGACATGTCTGCGAGTCTAACAGATCAGAGAATAACAGACATACACAGACTGGTCTCACTCCTTTTCAACAACAACAGAATCAAAGCCAGGTTAGTTCTGAAAGTGTTGGGAAATATGGCGGCTACCATACCTCTGCTTCCATTAGCCAGATTCCACATGCGAATCCTTCAATGGATGCTCTTTACACAATGGTCATACCAGCAACTTCCAATGTCCCACACCATTATGATCACGCAGGCGCAGAAATCATCTCATGTGGTGGATGTCTTCCCTCAGCTCTTGTTGGGAAGACCCTTTGTTCCTCCCTCCGTTGCTACTCTGACAACGGACGCCTCCCTGATCGGGTGGGGGGGGGGGCATTATCAGGGCAGGACGGTCCAGGGCACATGGCAACCAGACGAATGCCACTTGCACATAAATGTTCTGGAGATGAGAGCAGTGCTTTAGCGTTGCAAGCCCTTCAAGACTCTCTCCCCTTGGGTACGATTGCAATCCAGACAGACAATATGTCTGTAGTGTGGTACATCAACAAACAAGGCGGAACCAGGTCCTACCCCTGTGTCGAGAAGCACTCAGATTGTGGCAATGGGCGATTTCTTCTCAGCGGTTTCTGATAGCAACGCACATCCCGGAAGTCCAATCAAATCGGACAAATTGAGCAGAGCTATCCTCATGCCTCACGAGTGGTCTCTGAAAGACTCTGTTGTGAGAGAGATTTTTCTCAAGTGGGGTCAGCCTTGCTGCGATCTTTTTGCTACTCCCCAAAACAGCAAGTGCAGAGATTATTTCACTCTATTCCCTTTACCAGGCCAACCCAGCAGAGATGCTCTAGTCCAAGTTTGGCCCCGGGACTTCTGTATGCATTTCCTCCCTTCCCACTAATCTCTCAAGTGATACAGAAAGCTATCGCTCAGAAGGCCTCGTTGATCCTCATTGCTCCTTACTGGCCTCGACAGGTGTGGTTCCCCTTTCTACATCAATTTCTACTGAGCGACCTTGGCATCTGGACCTAGTTCCAGATCTTTTGATCCATCAATCGGGTCAGTTACATCGCCCCTCCCTCTCTGAACCTCACTGCTTGGTTCCTCCAGTTCCAACCTTAGCCAGGCTTCCTCAATTATCTCACTCTGTTCGAGATATTTTGATAGCTTCCCATAAATCTTCCACTAGGAAGATTTATTTGAGTAAGTGGAAACGCTTCACATATTGGGCTCAAGGAAGGGACATAGATCCTTTCACTGCTTCCATCCAAATAGTCCTTGATTTTCTAGCTGAAATCTTCCATGCAGGTTCATCCCCTTCTACTCTTAAAGTTCAATTGGCAGCTATCTCTAACTTTCATGTTGGTATTTCTGAGTCTGCCTTAATGTCCCACAAGCTTTGCAAAGCCTTTTTGAAAGGAGTTTTTCTTCTCAGACCTCCTATAAGAAATCCTCCTTCTCCTTGGGACCTAAATTTAGTTCTTACTTCTTTGATTCTTCCCCTTTCGAACCTGCAGCCTCCTGTTCATTAAAATTGCTATCATGGAAGACTCTCTTTCTGGTAGCTATTACTTCAGCTAGAAGAGTCTCAGAACTTCATGCACTCAGCTGTCGACCTCCTTATCTATTATTCCATAAGGACAGGGTATCCTACGAACCAACCCGTCCTTTTTGCCTAAGGTAGTCTCGACGTCAAATCTAAATCAAAGCATTGACCTCCCTGTCTTTTTTCCAGAATATTCCAATAGGTCTGAATAAATTGCACTGGCTAGATGTTCATCGTCAGTTGAGGTACTATTTGGATAGAACAAAACAATTCAGAAAATCTGACCAACTGTTTATCTCCTATGCAGAAGGCAGAAAGGGACTTTCAGTTTCAAAGGTATCATTATCTAGATGGCTTACATCTCTGATTACCCTTGTTTATGAGATTAGACACCAAAAGCTGCCTAATAAACCTAAGGCCCATTCTACCAGAGCTTTGGCTACTTCCTTAGCCTTCCAAGACAGACTGCCTATTGACACCATTTGTGCAGCGGCTACTTGGGCTACTCCTCACACTTTCATTTCTCATTATAAGTTGGATTTAGCTTCTAGGCATAGAGCTAACTTTGGTTCCACTGTTCTCAGGAATCTGTTCCGTTAGGCCACCCGGGACAAGGTGCTAGGGCTGTCCCATCCAGCAAGAATGAAGGCGAGATAGACAACTTAACATATAGAAGTTATGTTCTTACCATAACGCTCCATGTTAGTTGTGTTCTTCTCGCTTCTTCTTAAGGCCCCACCCTCCTTCCCCTGGCCTGGACAGACCTAGAGGAGTTGTGATTGTGACCTCTCTTTCTACCACCTCTTTTCTTAGGCATATGCTGCTTTGCATATTTCCTGAATCAGGATGTAGGTCACCCTTCTTTCTCCCTGTTGTTAGAGGTGGACTCTGTTTATAGTCATTTTGTTACTATTATAAGCTGGGGTTAGCTTACAAACGAGATCTGAGGTAACTCGCCTAGCATTGTGGGATATAGGAGCCTCGAGCCGGTGGAACCAACTCTCGAGCTTTTAGAGGAATGGGAGCCGAGGTCGGCTCCGAACCCATCCAGCAAGAATGAAGGCGAGAAGAAGACAACTAACATGGAACGTTATGGTAAGAACATAACTTCTATTTCTGCTTCCTCCTCCAACAGCCTCGGCACCGTTGGAGCCGGTGCTGGTGGAGCCGATGGAGGTTTTCGGATCGGGCCCGACCCTTACTCCAACCCCGGCTCTCGAGTCGGAGTTCGCACACGGACCTCTCTGTCGCCCGGGCTGACTGATGTTTTCGGTTCCGAGCCTTCCTCTCGGTGCGTCGGCTGCGGGGGTACCGTCTACTGTTGTGGCCACGGGGGTCGGACCTTCCCAGGATTCTGGTGGTCCGGCCTTCAGGGCCATGAGGAGTGCGTTAGCCAAATCTTCTTTGGCTACTTCCACGGTCTCACCAGCACCTTCCCTACATACGGAGACTGGGTCTTTGGCAGTCCCCCTGTCCTTAGACAGCGGAGCCCCGGGGCCTGAGGTCACCCTCCTGGAGGTCCCTCTGAAGCCTCTTCAGAGGAACCCCCAAGGAAAAGATCGTGCAAGAGGAAGCACGTCGACTCCCCCGATGAGTCTCTCACGTCAGACACTGATCTTGATGATGCAGAGGGGTCCCCTAAGTCGTCCTCAGATGATGTCTCCTTTGCAGACATCTTGGAAGCCCTCAAACAACGAGTCGGCTGGCATTCCAAACCCCCTTCTGCTGACGAGTCGGTGTTCCTTAAGGCCTTCGGGCTCAGCCTCCGCCTCCTGGGTGTCTCCGCCTTGACGAGCTCCTAGATTTGATCTGTCAAGGGGGAACATCCAGATTCTGTGGAACCAGTGCCTGCTCGCCCAAATAAGTTCCTATCAGCACCCCCTGAGAAGGAGTTTTTGACAAAAGGTGTGGCTGTAGATGCCTTGGTGGTGGCATCTGCTACCAACAAGATGTAGCAGAGGCTTCGACGTCCGTCCATCCTCCTAATAAGGAGTCTAGGAGCATGGATCGGTACGGGAAGTGCACCCTCAGTTCAGCGGCCTTTACCTTATGGTCCCTGAACTATTTAACACACTTCACCAGGTTTCAGAGGGATCTGATCAAGGAGCTTTCAAATACCCTCTTGGGTAACCTACCTGAGCAGCTGGCCCAGACGGTTGGCTCTCAGTTGGCTACGCTGTCATCGATATCAAACTCGTCCATGAGGCTCATTTCATATGCGGAGGGGCGAGTAGAGCGGCGAATGGGTATTGCTCACGGAGGCAAGCCTGGCTCTGCCTGTGTCATTTATGGAAGCCTTTAAGTCTTCCTTTGCCGACGCTCCCTTTGATGGGTCCTCTTTGTTTGGACCCAAGGTAAAGGACACATTGACCCGCTGCGAGCAAGAAGGTAAGACTTTGACTGTTGTAGGGGCACGATTTTCCACTCCCTTTCGGCCTTATCCCAAGGCTAAAAGAGGAGGGAAAATGTGGTTCTGTAGATCCCAGAAGTCTTATTCCTCACAGCAGGACGATCCCCCTTCTAGAGGCAGAGAAGGGGGAAATTTTTCTGGAAGACGCCGTCCCAGAGGCGGCAGAGGCCCCCGCAACACTGGAGACCGCGAGTCCTTTCGTGGCTCTTCAGCCTTCCACAATCCCTGAGGGATTGCCCGACTGTGCAGCTCCGGAGCCAGTCGGGGGTCTTTTTCAAGGCACCTAAAAGCCTGGGAAGCTATCACTCAGGACCGATGGGTGCTTCGAATTATCGCCGGAGGTTACGCCATCCCCTTTTCTCACTCCCCACCTCCGTCCAAGAAAATCCCAGACCCGCCACCCAGTCAATGGGAAATTGCAGCCTTAGAAGTCTCAAAGCTGCTTCAAAAAGGAGTCATCCAACCGGTCCCCGCAGACCAGATCGGATTAGGGACTTACTCAAGATTCTTTTTGGTGCCAAAAAAGACCGGGGACTTGAGGCCCATTTTGGATCTCAGCATTCTAAATCGTTCAGTCAAAAAGTCCAAGTTCCGAATGGTCACCTTACAATTCATTCTCCCACTGCTGGAGAAAGGTGTTTGGATGTGCTCCATAGATCTCAAGGACGCCTATTACCACATCCTGGTAGATCAGGCGTCCAGAAGACATTTGCGCTTCAGCCTAGGAGACAGTCATTTTCAGTTCCGCGCGCTGCCCTTTGGTCTCACCACAGCCCCCAGAGTGTTCACCAAATGTTTGGCGGTCGTGACTGCTCACCTGAGGAGTCTAGGATTCCAGGTGTTTCCGTATCTGGACGACTGGCTCCTAACTGCCACCTCCAGGTGTCTACTATTGCAGAACCTACAAGCCACAATATCACTAGGCACTTCCCTTGGAATCACCTTCAATTGGCCAAAGTCTGTGTTGCTGCCATCTCAACACATAAGATTCATTGGAGTAGAGATAGACTCAAACCGAATGCGGGTCTATCTTCCTACAGAAAGGATACAAACCATACAGGCTCAAGTCCGAGCCTTGCTTCTCAGATCCAAAGCTCCAGCCAGGATGGTCCTGCAGCTATTGGGATCCATGTCGGCCACTGTTCTTCTAGTCCCCCTAGCAAGGTTGCATATGAGAATTCTCCAGTGGCTTTTCACACAGTGGTCCTTTCAGGATCTCCCTCTCAGTCACCTCATACGGATCACAGAAACCTGCAAACGGGACCTTCGCTGGTGGCTGGTGCCCTCCAATCTGGATCAGGGTCGACCCTTTGTTCCACCTCCTCCTATGGCCACTTTGACTACGGACGCCTCCCAGATGGGGGGGGGGGGCATTCCCTGGGCAGGTCAGTCCAAGGCAAATGGCATTCAGAAGAGAGTCTTCTTCATAAAAACATTTTGGAAATGAGAACGGTGCTTCTATCTCTACAAGCCCTCCACGATTACCTCCCTCAGGGCGTAATTGCCGTTCACTCCGACAACATGTCAGTGGTCTGGTATCTGAATAAGCAGGGAGGAACCAGATCCTACCCTCTTTGCAGAGAGGCCATGAGAGTCTGGGAATGGGCAGTGGCACAGCTTTCTAATAGCAACTCATATCCCTGGCAAATCCAACGTGATAGCCGACAGACTGAGCAGAACTATCCTCTCTCCTCACGAGTGGTCTCTGAACAATGCAGTGACAACTCAGATCTTCAGCAAATGGGAATTCCTTGTTGCGACCTCTTCGAACCCCGCTGAACTCAAGTGCAGAAAGTTCTTCTCCTCACCCCAGCTCCGGGAGTCCTATGGATGCACTAGCCCATCCTTGGCCCACCGGCTTGCTACACCTTCCCCAGTTCCCCTTCCCAGAGTGATCCAAAAGGCTGCCCACTGGGAGCAAAATGATCTTAGTTGCTCCTTACTGGCCTCGCCAGGTATGGTTCCCCTATCTTCGAAATATGCACTGGACGGTCCATGGTTCCTGGATCAGATCCCAGACCTATTAATTCATCAGTCGGGACTACTCCACCAGTCCCTTCACACTTTGAAGTTAACAGCTTGGCTCCTCCTCTTCCGACTATAGTCAGGAATCATACCTTAGACCCGAAGTCATACATATCTTATCTTCGCCCACAAGTCTGCCACTAAGAAATTGTATACTAGCAAATGGAAGAGATTTGCTATTTGGGCTCAACTCCGGGGTCTGGATCCCATCACTATTCCTGTATCGGAAGTCCTAAAATTTCTAACTTCCCTATTCAATCAAGGTTCTTCAGTCTCTACCATCAAGGTCCAATTGGCAGCTGTTTCCAATTTTCATGAATCTATAAACCCACCTTTAATGAGCAACAGATTGTGTAAAACCTTCATGAAAGGTGCTGCGCTTTTACGACCTCCGATTTCTCATCCTGCTCCTCCGTGGGATCTCGATGTGGTGTTACGTGCCTTAACCTCCTCCCCCTTCGAACCGGCAGCAACATGTGATTTGAAATTTCTATCTTGGAAAACTGCTTATGTTAAGTTGTCTATCTCGCCTTCATTCTTGCTGGATGGGTTCGGAGCCGACCTCGGCCCGACTGCCACTCTAAAGCTCGAGAGTTGGTTCCACCGGCTCGAGGCTCCCCTTATATCCCACAATGCTAGGCGAGAGTTACCCCAGATCTCGTTTGCCGCTACAGCTTCGAGGTTGGTTATTCTACCGGTTCCTGGTAAGTTTTAACTTTTCTATAAAAGTTACTCTTGTTTCCCTTTTAGTTTAATTATTCCTAAATTATTGTAGTTCATTAAACTCTATCCCGAACCTATTTTCTTCCGTTTCTTGTCAAAAGAACTTTTAGTTCTTCCCTTGGGCCTTAGGCCTTCCTTCCTAGGGAGTGTTTGTGTAGTGTACTACTGCTTATTGTACCTATTTTTTAGTATATTTTACTATAATTGTGTTTTTTGACAGGGTATAACTGGTGTGTTTGAGTGTGTGTTTGTGTTCACCAGTTAGGCTATGTCTAAAGAAGCAAAGGTCTCGATTCAAGAAGTGTGATGCGTGCTGTCAGAAAATGTCTCTGACAGACGCCACACTTCTTGTGTCTATTGTCTGGGGTTTGCACCTGCAGGACTCCTGTGCTGTCTGCCATGGCTTCAGCCCCAGGGTCCTGCAGGAAAGGAAAACAAGCTCATTTTGAGAGGCTTGTTGAAGCCTGAGGATTCCTGTCTGTCTCAACAGGGAAGCCCTCCAAGGCATCGAGGTCTTCGGCTCCGCTTCTGAGCCGAGACCTCAGGTTGTTCAACCTTTGCCTTTATCGGCTCCGGCTGGAGCCGATAAGACTCAGTCCACAGTTTCTGTGGCTCCCTGCCCGCCGGAGCCGAGATTATCGGGGTACTCGTGTGGGCCCCGAAAAGATCTTGGGGGCCGACAACCAGAAAGGGGTCTGGGTCCCCTTCTCTTGGCTCCGCTCATTCGGCTCCAGGTTCTCCCCTGCTGTCTGAACGGAGCCAAAGGTCTCATTCCTCTAGGTCATCGAGGTTGTCCGATCATGACCTCCAGAGGGTGGTGAGTCGACTACTCTAGTCTGAGGCACTGGCCCAGATGCTTCAGAGCCCGACACATCAGCCGGTGCCTGTCCCGTCCATCAACTCCTTCCTCCTTCGACTCTCTTGAGCTCGGAGCCGGGTCGTCGGAACCGAGACTGTGGTCACCTCGGGCCGAGACAATTGTCTTCGCCCGCCGTCGTCGGCTCCGCTTTCTTCCATGGAGGAATCTCGGCGCCGGACTTCCCTCGTCGGCTCGAGGGGTGAGTGGCATCGACCCTTGTCCGACCCCCTCCTCTCGGTGCTTCAAGGCTGGTGAGTTCGGCCGACATCGCCTCGAGCCATCACTGTCGGTGCCGAGGGGGTCTTAGCTCCTCGGAGCGGGACCTCTGGCTCTGCCTGACAGGGGTGCTTTCGAGGTCATGCGGAGTGTGTTAGAGCCTGGCTCTACTCCACAGTCAGCTCCGTCCGCCCCTCCTCTATGCTGCCTCAGGGTAAGTCGACTCACTCCCTCATCCCGGACCGCAGAGAGCCAACTCCTCAGGAGCCCCTGTGTGGGATTTCATCCTCTTCCGAGGCCTCTCCTGATTTGGCAGAAGAGCCCCTCGGAAGAGGAAGTGCAAGAGGAAGCACATTGACTCACCTGAGTCTATCACGTCCGACACAGATCTGGATGATTCTGAGGGTTCCCCGTTCCCCTTCTGAAGATGTCTCTTTGCAGACATTCTGGAGATCCTTAAACAGAGGGGAAATTGGCCAGCCCTCAACCCTTCGGAGGACTAATCTGTGTATCTTGAGGCGCTTTGGCTCGCCCTTCCACCTCCTGGGTGTCCCCCTTCGACCCCTCATGCAGGTGGTTGCTAAAAAGGCATGGACGGCTCCTGATTCAGTGGACCCCACTCCCAGGAGACCCTCCAAATTCATCACAGCTCCAGCAGACAAGGAATTTTTATCAAAAGGAGTCTGTGGATGCTATGGTGGTAGCTGCCGCCACAAAGAAGGAACTGGCTGATCCTTCAGTGCCTGTCCATCCACCTAACAAGGAATCTAGGTCCATGGATAGGTACGGGAAGCGGATGTTCTCCTCAGCGACATTTACTATGCGTTCGCTGAATTACCTGTGCCATTTCACTGCCTTCAAAGGGACTTGATCAAAGAAGCGAGTGAAATGCTTAAGGACCCTACAGCTGCGGGTTTCAAGAAAAATGAACACGCAGCTGGCTATCCTTAACTCTATTTCCAACTCCTCCATGCGCCTCCTCTCTTATGCGGCCGATGGAGCGAGCAGAGCCAAGAGGAACAGGGTAGCCTTACGTAGGCACGCCTGGATGCGGCTATGCAATTTTGGCGGAACCTTTCAAGACGTCTTTCACAAACTCCCCTTTGATGGATCATCCCTTTTGGTCCACAAGTGAAAGAAACCCTGACTAGGTGCGAGACGGATGGCAAGACCCTTTCTGCCGCCGGAGTCCGTTTTCCACTCCTTCTAGGCCTTACCCCAAAGGCCAGAAGGGGGAAAGATGTGGTTCCGTAAACAATCTCAAGGGACTTCGCCTGACGACAGAGTCGGTTCCCGCCAGAGGCAGAGGGGGAACAACAATGGTAGACGCCCTAGAGGCAGAGGGGGTCCGCGAGAACCAGGGCAATCGAGAAACGCCTTCCGATAAGCCCTTTCAGCATCCCTGAGGTGTTGCCCGACTGCCCATCTTCGAGGCAGTCGGGGAAGATTGTCACTGTACCCAGAAGCCTGGCTATCCCTGACACAAGACAAATGGGTACAGTCCATCATTTCCGGAAGGTTATTCTATTCCCCTTTCTTTTTCCAAGTCAGTCAAAAAATCCCTTCCAGATGTTCCACCCCTCAAAGGGATATAGCAGCTTTGGAAATTTCAAAACTGCTTGCAAAAGAGCTATTCAGCCAGTGCCAGCAGACCAACTAGGATCCGAATCTACTCAAGGTTCTTTTTAGTTCCAAAGAAAACAGGGACTGGAGACCAATTTTGGATCTCAGTATCTTGAACAGATCGGTCAAGAAAACAAGATTTCGGATGGTCACGCTGCAATCCATTCTTCCCCTGTTGGGAAAAGGAAACTGGATGTGCTCTATAGACCTTCAGGACGCTGTACTATCACATAAAATGAACAGGCGCTCCAGAAGATTCCTCCGCTTCAGGCTGGGAACCAGTCATTTTCAATTCAGGGCCCTGCCCTTTGGTCTCACCACTGCCCCGGTGTTTACCAAATGCATGGCAGTGGTAGCTTCTCACCTGAGACGACAAGGATTCCAGGTGTTTCCATATTTGGACGACTGGCTCCTCACAGCTCCCACCAAGCATCTCCTTTTGATGGCCAGAGATTACACTTTTCGCCTGTCAAGAACTGGGTATCTCAATAAATTGCGAAAAGTCTGTTTTGTCGCCTTGTCGCACTATTACCTACATAGGCTAAATTTAGATACTGTAAACATGTCTGCAACACTAACGAACCAAAGGATATCAGACATTCAAAAATTGGTGTCTCTTCTTCTCAACAACAACAGAGCCAAGGCCAGGTTAGTTCTAAAGGTGTTGGGAATCATGGCAGCGCCATACCTCTCCTCCCAGTGGCCAGATACCACATGCGGATCCTCCAGTGGATGCTTTTTTCTCAATGGTCATACCAGGAACTTCCAATGTCTCACACCATTATGACCACGCAAGTGCAAAAAGCATCTCATGTGGTGGATGTCTTCCCCCCAGCTCCTGTTGGGGAGACCATTTGTTCCACCTCCTCCGGTTGCTACTCTGACAACGGATGCCTCCCTGATCGGGGGGGGGCATTATCAGGGCAGGACAGTCCAGGGCACATGGCAACCAAACGAATGCCACTTGCACATAAATGTTCTGGAGATGAGAGCAGTGCTTTTAGCGTTGCAAGCCCTTCAAGACTCTCTTCCCTTGGGAACGATTGTAATCCAGACAGACAATATGTCTGTAGTGTGGTACATCAACAAACAAGGCGGAACCAGATCATACCCCTGTGTCGAGAAGCACTCAGACTGTGGCAATGGGCGATTTCTTCTCAGCGTTTTCTGATAGCAACGCACATCCCCGGGAAGTCCAATCACATTGCGGACAAGTTGAGCAGAGCTATTCTCATGCCTCACGAGTGGTCTCTGAAAGACTCTGTAGTGAGAGAGATATTTCTCAAGTGGGGTCAGCCTTGCTGCGATCTTTTTGCTACTCCCCAAAACAGCAAGTGCAGAGAGTACTTCACTCTATTCCCTTTACCAGGCCAACCCAGCAGGGACGCGCTAGTCCAAGTTTGGCCCCGGGACTTCTGTATGCATTTCCTCCTTTCCCACTGATCTCTCAAGTAATACAGAAAGCTATCGCTCAGAAGGCCTCATTGATCCTCATTGCTCCTTACTGGCCTCGACAAGTGTGGTTCCCCTTTCTACATCGATTTCTTTTGAGCGACCGTGGAATCTGGACCTAGTTCCAGATCTTTTGATCCATCAGTCGGGTCAGTTTCATCGCTCCTCCCTCTCTGAACCTCACTGCTTGGTTCCTCCACTTCCAACCGTAGCCAGGCTTCCTCAATTATCTCACTCTGTTAGAGATATTTTGATAGCTTCCATAAATCTTCCACTCGAAGATTTATTTGAGTAAGTGGAAACGCTTCTCATATTGGGCACAAGGAAAGGACATAGATCCTTTCACCGCTTCCATCCAACTAGTCCTTGATTTTCTAGCTGAACTCTTCCATGCAGGTTCATCTCCATCTACTCTTAAGGTTCAATTGGCAGCTATTTCTAATTTCCATGTGGGTATTTCTGAATCTGCCCTAATGTCCCACAAACTCTGCAAAGCCTTTTTGAAAGGAGTTTTTCTTCTCAGACCTCCTGTAAGAAATCCTCCTTCTCCTTGGGACCTAAATTTAGTTCTTGCTTCTTTGATTCTTTCCCCTTTCGAACCTGCAGCGTCATGTTCCTTAAAGTTGTTATCATGGAAAACTCTCTTTCTGGTGGCTATCACATCAGCTAGAAGAATTTCAGAACTTCAAGCACTCAGTTGTCGTTCTCCTTACCTTGTTTTTCATAAGGACAGAGTTTCCTTACGAACTAACCCGTCCTTTTTGCCTAAGGTGGTTTCAACATCAAATCTAAACCAATGCATTGACCTCCCTGTCTTTTTCCGGAGTATTCAAATAGGTCTGAACAAAAATTACACTACCTGGATGTTCATCGTCAATTAAGGTACTACTTGGACAGGACGAAACTATTCAGAAAATCTGATCAGCTGTTTGTCTCCTATGGAAAGCAGAAAGGGACTTCCAGTTTCAAAGGTATCTTTATCCAGATGGCTAACATCTCTGATTACCCTTGTTTATGAGATTAGACACCAGAAACTGCCTAATAAACCTAAAGCCCATTCCACCAGAGCTTTGGCTACTTCTCTAGCCTTCCAAGACAGACTGCCTATTGACACCATTTGTGCAGCGGCTACTTGGGCTACTCCTCACACTTTTATTTCCCATTATAAGTTGGATTTAGCTTCTAGGCATAGAGCTAATTTTGGTTCCACTGTTCTCAGGAGTCTGTTCCGTTAGGCCACCCGGGACAAGGTGCTAGGACGCGGTCCCATCCAGCAAGAATGAAGGCGAGATAGACAACTTAACATATAGAAGTTATGTTCTTACCATAATGTTCCATGTTAGTTGTCTTCTTCTCGCCTCTTCTTCGTCCCTCCTTCCCCTGGCCTGGACAGACCTAGAGGAGTTGTGATCGTGACCTCTCTTTCTACCACCTCTTTCTTAGCTATATGCTATTATGCATATTTCTTGTTTCAGGATGTAGGTCACCCTTCTTCTCCCTGTTGTTAGAGGTGGACTCTGTTATAGTTATTCTGTTTTATACTGTTACTATCATAAGCTGGGGTTAGCTTACAAACGAGATCTGAGGTAACTCTCGCCTAGCATTGTGGGATATAAGGGGAGCCTCGAGTCGGTGGAACCAACTCTCGAGCTTTAGAGTGGCCGAGTCGGAGCCGAGGTCGGCTCCGAACCCATCCAGCAAGAAGAAGGCGAGAAGAAGACAACTAACATGGAACGTTATGGTAAGAACATAACTTCTATTTCTGGTCGCGATTACTTCTGCCAGAAGGGTTTCAGAGCTTCAAGCTCTATCTCTAAAACCACCGTACCTGTTTTTTCACAAAGATAGAGTATCTCTCAGGCCTAATCCATCCTTTGTCCCTAAAGTTTGTTCCAGTTTTTGCCTGCAACAGTCATTAGAACTTCCAGTTTTCTTTCCAAAGTACTCAAACAAAGCGGAATACATATTCCACACATTGGATGTCCACAGGCAATTGCGTTTTTATTTAGACAGGACCAGACAAACAAGGAAAACAGATCAATTGTTTGTGTCATTTTCGGATAATAAATTGGGCAAAGCCATCACAAAGGTCACTATTGCCAAATGGATAGGGACTGTATTAGTCAAGCTTATTCCTCTTCTAATAAAGAACTTACGACCTCTGTCAAAGCTCACTCTACAAGAGCTATGGCTACTTCAATAGCATTCCATTCTAAGCTTGCCATTAGTGACATTTGTGCTGTGGCTACGTGGTCTTCCCCGCACACTTTCATTTCCCACTACAAATTGGATGTGGCATCCCAGGGGCGAGCTTCATTTGGTTCCACAGTGCTCAGGAGTGTTTTCCAGTGAGCCACACAGGATTTAGGTGCTAGGGACACTGTCCCATCAGTACAGAATGTAGGCGAGATAGGATCACATAACATCTTTTAGTTATGTACTCACCATAACTTTAGATGTTTGGGATCCATCTCACCACATTCAATAACCCACCCTCCTTCCCCCTGCCTTGGAGATCAGAAGAGATCGGACGGTCCGAATTCTATTGTTTCATCTTGAAACATCTGGCAATGTTATATGAACAAGTTATGTGTGTGTGCATGAATGCGGACAAACAAGATCTGGGGGATTAGTGGTGGTGCATCCTGGGATAGAGAATAGCTCAGCCAATAAGATGCTTCGCTCTATAGCATAGCGTGCTGAGTTGGAGCCGAGGATCGGCTCCGAGCCCATCAGTACAGAATGTAGGCGAGATGGATCCCAAACATCTAAAGTTATGGTGAGTACATAACTAAAAGTTATGACTGCAACAGTGAAGACACTCGAACATCTGCATTTATGGTAGGTGTACACAACTGTACTTTCCAGACCTTCTGACACACTTGTCGGGGGAACTTCATCCCTCTCTGCAGTCCCTGAAGCTAACAGCTTGGCTGCTCCAATTCCCATCACAGCCAGGTTCCATAACCTGTCCAATAAGATGAAGCAAATTCTCCTATCATTTCATAAATCCTCACACCTCAGCAAATGGAAGAATTTTTCTATATGGACTCTAAAAACAATATTGATCCTTACCAAGCCCCTATAGTCTCTATTCTAGATTTCTTAACCATGATATTCAGTAAAGGAGCTGCAGCAGCAACAGTCCTTGTTCAACTTGCTGCCATTTCCAACTTTCATTTGGGATTTGAAGGTTTGAATATTATGTCTCACAAATTATCTAAAGCCTTTCTCAAAGGGACCATTCATATTAGACCACCTGTGAAATATCTCTATTTTCCATGGAATCTTAATTTTATGCTTTCCCACATAATTCTTCCTCCATTTGAATGACCTTCCTCATGTGACGTCACATTTTTGTCATGGAAAACCATCTTTTTAGTAGCTATTACTTCTGCCTGCAGTGTCAGAGCTTCAGGCCTTATCTGTTAAGCCTCCTTATTTGATTTTCCATACTGACAGGGTCTCACTTCGAACAAACCCATCTTCCTACCCAGAGTTTGCACTGAAACTAATCTCAACCAAATTATTGATTTGCTAATTTTCGTCCCCAACCATTCCAGCAATTTAGAGTACATGCTGCACAAACTTGATGTTCACAGCCAGCTCAGATTTTATTTGGATAGAACAAAAGATTTCAGAAAATCAGACCAGCTTTTTGTTTAATTTTCAGATTCCAGGAAGGATATGCCAGTGGCTAAAACAACTCTGTCTAAATAGTTATCTGATTGTGTCACCTTTGCTTATTCAGCTGACAATATGCCCTTGGAGCATAAAATTAAAGCTCACTCAACCAGAGCAGTTTCTACATCATCTGCCTTTTCTTATTAATAATATTTGCGCAGCAGCCACTTGGTCAAAAGCTCATACCGTTATCATTCAATACAAAGTTGACAGGGCCTCTATGGACAGGGCCTCCTTTGGATCCACGGTCTTGAGAAATATACTCCTGTGAGCCACCTGAGGTTGATGGTGCTTGGGATGCTACCCATCAGTAAAGAATGAACGGCGAGATAGAACAACTTCACATAAAGAAGTTATGTACTTACCATAACGTTCCATGTGAATTGTTCATCTCGCCTTCATTCTTACGTCCCTCTCTCCTATCCCCTTTCAGAAGTCCGCAATGCTAGATCCTTCCTGGTCACTCAACCCTTCTATGTCTTATGGAGTTATAGAATGACATATGGTATTATTTTACGCAGCAAACAAGATTTGAGGTAACTCAGGGTGCATCATGTGATAGGGACTTGGCCTCGAGCTACTTGAAATTCTCAAGCTTTGCAGTAGGTGCCGACTCGGAGCTGAGGGATCGGCTCCGAACCCATCAGTAAAGAATGAAGGCGAGATGAACAACTCACATGTAATGTTATGGTAAGTACATAAATTATTTCCTTCTGTATAAAGTTTTAAATATAGTTAATAATAAAAGAATAAGACAATACTAAATATATCTATATATCTATATAAATATATATATATATATATATATATATATATATATTCACAGTGACATCAGAGTTCAAAATCACAGGAAATATTTAAAACAACATTGCAGGACAGTCTGAAATAAATAAAGAAAAATATCTAAACTAAGTTTCACAATATTTCTGACTGAATCTAAGAGAATTACTATACCCTAGTTAACTTACTGAAGAGCAAGGCAGATGTGTCGTGAATGGGCCTCCTTGTTGCCATGTCCAAGACAGAATACAGAATGCTGTGTCTCTCTAAGAGACTTCTTAAATGAATATCTTAAATATTACTGCTGGGATAGCTTGTAGAATTACATCATTGCTTGTCATCTGACTCGCTCAACCCCCACTGCTGAAAGCTAGCAGTATTTAGCATCTATCTGTGAGAATACATAGACCTCAGATGTTATGCTGGAAGTCATAAAATAAGGGAGCTTCCCATTTATCTGTTGAACCACCCTATACTATTTGTGAGAACTTTTCTAATAGAGCTTTGTTAGAAAGAAAAAACAAGCTGATACTGAAGGGACTTCTAAAATCTCCCTTTTCAGAGGCTATTTCTGGGTCGAAGGTCTCAACCCCTCCTAAAGCCCATAAGAAAATGGATGTTTCTACTAAGGCTGAATCCTTGCCTTCGTCCCCGGCTGTGGACTCTCACCAACCAAAACCTAAAAAGGCTAAAATTTTGGCTCCGGCACTCTCTCTGTCAGCCCCAGTGCTTTCGGTGCCCAGACCTTCGACACAGAGGTCTTTGGCTCCATTAGTGATTTTGGCTCCGTCCTCTCCTGCAGCCTTCTACATATCGGCACCAAGGGGCTCCTCATTTCAGACCATTACCACTGTATCGGCGCAGACCGTTTAGTCGGCACAGACCTTGACTACGTTGGCTCCGAGATCTTCCTCGGAACCGATGCCTTTATTGATGACTCCAGTTTTGTCGATTCCAGCTTCGGCACCGACAACCACTTCGGCACCGATCCCTGTGTTGGTGCAGACAATGACATCGGCACCGATTACTTTTTCGTTGCATATTACAGTAGTTCAGTCTTTCACAGCACCGTTGTCCTCGGTGCGGTCAGATGAGATGGAAACCGAGTCTGCCTTTTTTGTGGACAGGCCTGTTTCTCCCTCAGTCTCTGTGAGGTGCACTAGAAGTCTTTCCGAACATGATGTGTTGCGTCTTGTGGACCAGGCATTCTTGGCCAGAGGTATTCCACCCCCCAGGAACTATCCTTCCTTGGGAGGTGATCACCCATCTCCAAAGACACCTTCTTATTCTCCTCCATCATTGCCTTTGAAGTCCATGGATATAGTACAGTCTTCCCCTTCTGCGGTTCCCTTTATGGATCTCACTAAGGAACCGCAGTTGCCTTCGTGGCAGGAAAGTTTTGCTATAACCCAGGATGTCAGCTGTGACACGCATAGCTTGTTGCTCCACAGCCATCCAGGGACTCCGAGTCGGCAGGCTGAGCCACTTAGGGGAGGAGTACCCCCTGTCCTAGACATACACTCCTCTATGGGTGGACCAACCTTCCAACTGATGAAGAAGACTTTCGCTGCTGCTGGCAATACCGGACTGTCTATACCTCCACCCTCCTGTGGTATACTGGTTTCACAAGTCGCACCTAGCGGACACTGGGTGCAAGGGCTTCAGGACATATTCCCTCAGGAATCCCCTTTTCCGTTGTCTTCCCCAGCGTCTCCCGCTGAGGAGGTCCACTGGAAAAGTTAGTGTAAGAGGAAGCATATGGACTCCACAGGGGAGACCCTCACCGAAGACACAGATTTCGATGAGGGGGAAGGATCCCCTCGGTCACCCTCTGAGGTATCCTTTGGCGATATCCTTGAAATCCTGAAACAGAGAGGT
This sequence comes from Protopterus annectens, assembly GCF_019279795.1. Classification (NCBI taxonomy): domain Eukaryota; kingdom Metazoa; phylum Chordata; order Ceratodontiformes; family Protopteridae; genus Protopterus; species Protopterus annectens. The sequence goes on from NC_056741.1 coordinate 541,930,638, forward strand.
GACCGGCAGCCCTCTAATCCGACCCCTGAGGAATCTGTGTTCCTGCAGGCCTTTCGCGCCTGGCCCCCTACCTCCTGGGTTACTCCACCTGCTGATGAACTTGTCAAGTTCATAGTGCAGCGTGCCTGGAAGACCCCTGATACTGTTGAAGCTATTCCCCAGAGGCCAAATAAGATCTTGCCCCCTCCTGCTTCAGATCCCCATTGGTCCAAAGGTCTTCCTGTAGATGCTTTGGTGGTGGCGGCCGCAACAAAAAAGGATCTGGCAGAAGAAGAAAGCCAGACTGTCCATCCACCTAACAGAGAGTTCCGGGCCCTGGACAGAATAGGGAAGCGCACCTTTGTTTCAGTGACCTTTGCTATCAGGTCCCTGAATAATATGGCACATTTTACCAGGCTTCAAAGGGATCTGGTTTCTGAGCTCTCTGAAACCTTGGCTGGTGCAGTGTCTGATGAGGTGCGTGACAAAGTGGCCTCTCAGCTGGCCACTATTGAGTCTATATCTAACTCCTCTATGCGATTGATATCTCACGCATCAGAAGGAGCAGCTAGAGCGGCGGGTTCAGCTGCGGTTTTGCGACGACATGCCTGGATGCGCTTGTGCAACTTCGCGGAACCTTTTAAGTCTTCCTTTCTTAAAGCCCCCATTGAGCCCTCCTCGTTGTTTGGGCCCAAAGTTAAAAGCACACTTGTCAGATGTGAACAAGACAGACCCTTTTTGCCGTAGGTGTCTGTTATTCTTCCCCTCAACGTGCTTTCTCCCGAAACCAAAAGAGTGGGAAGATATGGTTCAAGAAATCTCAGGGTCCTTTCCGTGACACACAGGCCGAGTTCTCCCCCAGAGGCAGAGGGGGAAACTCACAGGGAAGATGCTCCTTTCGAGGGGCAGAGGGAGACCACGTAACCAGGGTTCCAGGGATTCTTTCCCTGGTCAGTCCTACCAGCGCTCCTGAAGAGCGGCCCAACTCCTTTCCTCTGGAGGTGGTTGGGGGACGTTTCTCCTTGTACCCTTCTACCTGGCTAACCATCTCCACCGATTCTTGGGTATAAAGGATCATAACCAGAGGCTACCATATCCCCTTCGATCTTTGTCCCGTCCCTTAAAAAAATCATCCCGACGTTCCACTCAGTCAAAGGGAAGAAGCAGCACTAGAGATAGAAAAGCTGCTAACAAAAAGAGTAATCCAAATAGTCCTTCCAGACCAGATAAGATCCGTATTCTACTCAAGACTATTTTTGGTGCCAAAGAAAACCGGGGACTGGAGACAAATTTTGGATCTCAGTGTATTGAACAGGTTTGTGAGACTACCAAAATTCTGGATGGTCACTATACAGTCTATCCTCCTGCTTTTGGAAAAAGATGATTAGATGTGCTCTATAGATCTTCAAGATGCGTACTACCACATAAAGGTGGACAGGCCATCAAGAAGATTTCTGCGCTTCCGTGTGGGAGCCAGTCACTACCAGTTCAAAGTACTGCCCTTCGGACTCTCTACAGCCTCCAGAGTGTTCACAAAGTGCATGGCAGTTGTCACAGCTCACTTTCGACTTCAAGGATTCCAGGTGTTTCCATACCTAGATGACTGGCTCATTTTTGCCCCCACCAGACATGTACTGGAAAAAGCCCTGGCATACTTTCTCCTCACATCTCAAAGGCTAGGCATAACCATAAACTGGCAGAAATCCAGTTTCACCTCATCTCAGTTGACAGAATTCATAGGGGTTATCTTGGACACAAAAAACTGCAGAGCTGCTATTCCAGAGCACAGAATTTTAAGGATAAAGCAACAACTAATTCCAATCCTTTCAAAGGAAACAGCCACGGCTCACTCGGGTCTACAGCTGTTGGTTTCCATGGCAGCCTCCATCACCATTGTTCCCCTGGCCAGGTTTCACATGAGGCTTCTACAATGGTTACTGCTCACCCAATGGTATCCTTTTCAGCATCCTCTTTCAGCCATGATTCGAGTAACCCACAGGTGCAAACAGGATTTAAATTGGTGGATGACACAATCTCTCACAATGGTCTCGCCCCTTTTCCCCCCAGCAACCCAAGGCCACAGTGACCACGGACACCTCCCTGATGGGCTGGGGGGGGGGGCTATGTCAGGGACAGACTGTCCAAGGCACTTGGTCCCAACTGGAGGCCCATCTGCATATAAATGTTCTAGAGCTGAGGGCGGTGCTTCTGGCGTTGCAAGCATTCCATCCCCTGATGCCATCTGGGACAATTGCGATTCAATTAGACAACATGGCGGTGGTCTGGTACATCAACAAGCAAGGTGGAACCAAATCTTACCCCCTTTGTCGAGAGGCCATGAGGATATGGCAGTGAGCGATGGCTACCAACTGTTTTCTTCTAGCAACACACATTCCCAGGAGTTCCAACTTGATAGCTGACAGACTCAGCAGGTGCATTCTTCAAACTCACGAGTGGTCCCTGAATCCCTTAAAAGCGGTGGAGATCTTCCACTGCTGGGGCCGTCCTTGCTGCAACCTCTTTGGATCCCCGACCAACTACAAATGCAGCAACTACTTTGCCCTGATTCCTCCTCCGGGACAGTCACCCAGGGACGCTCTAGTCCACGATTGGCCCTCGGGTCTTCTCTATGCATTTCCGTCCTTTCCTCTCATTCCCCAGTTTCTGAAGAAAGCCCGGCGGTTGAAGAGCAAGGTGATCCTCATAGCACCATATTGGCCTTGACAGATTTGGTTCCCATTCCTTTGGCCTCACCTACTAGATCGACCATGGATTCTCCTTCCAATTCCAGAGTTGATCTCACACCCACAGAACCTGATTCATCCCAATCTGAACAGCGTGAAGCTAACGGCTTGGCTACTCCAATTCCCTTGATTGCCAGGCAGAATGATCTTTCTTTACCAGTACATGATATTCTCATTGCCTCTCATAAGTATTCCACTAGAATTACTTATCTGAGCAAGTGGAAAAGATTTACCTGTTGGCTGAAAGATAAACAAGTAGACCCCTTTTCAGCACCAGAGTCGATAATACTAGACTATCTGGCTAACCTGTTTCATTCGGGTCTGTTGGCCTCTACCATTAGAGTTCATTTGGCTGCAATTTCTTATTTTCCTGAGGGTGTCTAAGATTCCTCTCTTATGTCCCATAAATTGTGCAAGACCTTCATAAAAGGTGTGAATCATCTGAAGCCACCTTTTAGAGAACCTATTCATCCATGGGATTTATCATTAGTTCTACAAGCTCTGACAATGACACCTTTCGAACTACCCTCTTCTTGCGACCTCAAGTATTTGTCATGGAAAACTTTGTTTTTGGTCGCTTACTTCTGCCAGACGTATTTCCTGAACTTCAAGCTTTATGTATCAAGAGTCCATACTTGATTTTTCATAGAGATAGAGTGTGTCTGAGAAGTAATCGTCATTTCTGCCTAAAGTGATCTCTGAAATGTCCATTAATCAAGCCATTGAATTGCCAGTTTTCTTTCCCAACCATTCAAACAGAGGAGAGTATCGCCTACATACCAAGATATACACAGGTAAATCCATTTTTACTTAAACAGGAATAAACCCTTTCGTAAATCTGACCAGTTATTTTTGGCTTTTTCTGGATCTAGATTAGGATCTGCTGTTGCTAAGGTCACTTTAGCTATATGGTTGAAGGACTGTGTGACCTTTATTTACACACAACGTAATATCTCGTTGCCTACTAACATGAAAGCTCATTCAACAAGGTCGGTGGCATCTTCTGCTGCCTTCCATGCCAGAGCGTCTTTATATGACATCTGTGCAGCTGCAACTTGGGCCATGCCTCATACCTTCATCAATCATTACAAATTGGATTTGGCCTCCAGGGGAAAAGCATCTTTCGGTTCTATGGTGCTCAGGAATGTCCTTCCATGAGAGCCTCCCAGGAATAGAGGTAGCTGGGGACTCTGTCCCATGTGTAAGGTATGAACGAGGATTAACAATATCAGATAAAGAAGTTATGTCGTACCATAACATTCCATCTGTATTGTTGATCCTCGTTCAGTCATTACGACCCTCCCTCCTTCCCCCTCCTGTGGTTTCTAGTGAATCTCACCATCCAGTTCTCTTAGGTTATTTGACCAGAGGTAGCCTCTACCTTCTTTAACTTGCAAACTCAATCTGAGGTAACAGGGAGAGGGGGATTGTGGGTAAGAGTTTAGCTCGAGAGTTTGAAGCTGACACGAGCTTGGAAAATGGCCGGCTTGGTTCCGAGCTCGGAACCGATACCCATGCGTAATGACTGAACGAGGATCAACAATACAGATGGAACGTTATGGTAAGACATAACTTCTTTTTCTCAACACAAATGTCTGTACAGACCAAGTTTGATATACACATGACATACAGTTCTAATACATTTGTCGCACAAGCATCTTATATAAATCATGTTGATATTCACAAATGACATATAATTATTTACACAATTCCAGATAGCTGTCCTGGCAGTATCTCCCTTCATTACAAATGGTAGATGGATCTTGGCAACAATATTATGTAAAATCAGATGGTGATTATGGAAAAAGGAATGGGGGTCTAATAGGGATGAAAGTTTAGTGTGATTGTAAAGGAAATTATGAATATGTGTAAACAGATTAGTATATCTGTATCTTTGTATATTTGTAAATATTTAAATAAGAGTTTTTTGTGTATAAATTCCCTACTCTTTTCAGTAGGAGCTGTGGGATCTTTTATATTCACATGAGTAACCATCAAATCAAGGAGGTGCAGCCTCAGTTTAATGTCTCATCTGAAGGGCATCACACTCAGGAGGGCAGCACCAACTTTTGCTGCACTGCAGTATTAGTAGTCAATCTACATGGTGTGGGAATAGAACTTGTAGCCTTCTGCATCAAAGGTAAGTGTGCTACCTGTTGTGCCACTGACACTGCAAATATTGTTTAATATTTTATATGCCCTGCTAATTATCCCATTTTAACAGCAGTTTCTGTTCTAGAATCAACTAAAAAGTCAATCAGAGTAGGTCTTTCATTTAGGATTCCCTTATCTCTTTCTCTTTTCCTATACTCTGATATCAGTCCCTAGTAGGAAGGGCCGAAAGTCCAAATATCTTCATGGCCTCATCCAACTCTGTTACTTTTCCCTCTCTGGTTACTTTCTCACAATGCCTTAGTTCCTTTGCCAGTTTTGTCCAATAAATTCCAGTCATTTCTTTCCTATTATCTGTACCCCTATTTGCAAAATCTCTTTTCTCCATTTTCATGTTGGCTTAGTTCTTAGAATACTTTCTGCTACTTTATGAATGTAATATTCTGCATGGTTGTTATTAGTCCCCTTAAGGATCTGGATTCAACACCCCACTCTCTCCATAATTCTTGAACTCCCCCTCCCCCACACTTTATTGCCATCCATTTGCATTATAACTTTCTGCTTGTGTGATGTTTATGAGCCTTAACTGTGAAGCTCTAAAATATGGCTTTAAATCAGTAATCCTAAACCACCTTTTTCTACTGGAATAGTCTAGAAGCAAAAGATGAAGAGGATTTCTTGAGATCCCCTTTGCAAAGGTCTGGAGTCTTGCTGGTAGGACTTCTCAGACCTGGTCTTTGGAGCTGAGGGAGAAGCCATCCCTGAAACAGAGAAAGAAGAAGGAGAATGTGAGAGTAGAAGCTCTTTTAAAACAAATTTGGCCCTACACTTGTTGATGGACCTAGTTCCAAAACCCTCGCAAATAGAGCATCCAGACTACCTACACCAGATTAAAACAATAGACCCAATTAAGGTGTGTATCCTGGGAAAGCAACTTGTCCCCACAGGAAATGCAGTTTTTAAAATATTTATCAATACTGAAAAGAAAAAGTATACTGTTACAAGAAACCACTACAAATCCACACAACAAGCTACACAAACTCACTAGTTCCCAACAAAAGGGTGGGAAGAGAGGAAGAGGATGACGAGAAAAAACTATGCACCTAGCTACCTAAGAAAGACAAAGGACAGAAAATGGTAGAAAAAGGGATGAGAACAGCAAACTCTCACCAAAAACACTTACACTAGGTCTTGAAAAACTGAGAACCCAGAGAGGAGCTAAAATCAAGCAGCAACCCAGAATGGTGGCAACCTAGATCTGGGGAGTTGATGGAGGAGTGGAGAGTTATGGGTAAGGGAGGTGAAGCTAAGTGGGCTAAAGACTTTAAAATTGGCCAGTGTTGGATATGAGTCAAATCCAGAGTTCCAGAGATTGAAGACAGATGGAGCAGACAACATCGAATCTGTACTTTTCTCAGTTTCGGTCTTGACTTATATTTCAGGGACAGAGAAAGTGTTGTATATTAGCTTATAACCTATATAAATATCCTGAAATGTTTAATGTTTCAAAAATTTCTTGAAAATAGCCCCTTGTATATTTTATTTATTTATTTATTTATTTAACAATATTTATTTATTAAAGAAATTACTGGCACATTTTGACAGAAAGGAGAAAGAGGACAGGGCTACACATGTGATATCACAAATAACACCTACCCAAAGGAACAGTAGGCATGCGTGATTAATTATTTAACTTTAATAAATTAGAAAAATTATGAAAAACAAAAATGAAAAATAATGAATCACTGAATAAATGATGTGAACAAGTACATTTTCTGAATTGATAGCATAATATAGCACACCCTTTGAACACTAATAACAAACACTGTCTTGGAGTTACTTTTTTTATGTTGTTTCCTTTAGTAAAAACAGGAATATTTCGAGCATGATGGGCCCAGATACGAAAAAGGCAAGCATTCTTCTCATCCGTAAGCTTTATATTTTGATGCAAAACTTGGGACCGTTACCTAATAACATCTGTTTGACAATGAAATTGTTCTATTATGATGAAGGTAAGTTTTTTTTACATAATTTTATTTCTTGCATCTGTGTCATGTATCAGTTGTTATAGATGCTATCTTTAATACAGTCTTTCAAATGCTACTTTTATTTTAGTTATTAATGCACACGTCTGAATATATTATCTTAATATGCAT